>NW_020171385.1:0-240401 GCF_001481775.2 Trichoderma gamsii | reverse complement strand
AAAAAGCAGAAAAAAAAAAATTTGGTTTCGGTAACAAAAAATAAAAGACAAAACCCCCCCCCCCCCCCCCCCCCAAAAAAAAAAAAAGACGAGCATGAGGAAGAAAAAAAAAAGACTGAGAGATAAAAAGGGGGCTTGATAGAGTAATGGCGGAAGGCGGTCGATTTACTCACCAGCTCCGGCAGAGAACTGAATCACGGCTATGACAATTGTGTCCTTTTTAGAGAAGAGGTCTAAAGGCAGCATAGGTGACTGCTGTGGAAACAGCCGTGCTACTATCCTGCCATCGGACAGCAGGAATTCGTAGAGAAAGAACACAGGCAGCAGAATTCCACCGACGATGATGAGCACCAGGACCTGTACAGAGTCCCACGCGAAAGTGTTGCCTCCCCAAGAAGTGCCGAGAATAATGAGGCCAACGGCAACAATGAATAAAACGACGCCGCCTATATCGAGAGTTGCCAAGGCTGGGAAGATGGCGGACCATGTCGAGCCCTTGTGGAAGTGGGTGCCCTCTAGCAGCTCGTTTCGGAGAATGAAAAAGAGGAGGATATGGGATACCACGGCAATCTGAGAGGTTAATCCTGTCGAATTATGGAGAGGAAACTAGCTATAACGCTTCAGTAGGTACTTACTGGGATGGAAATTACAAAGACATATCTCCAATTTGCCTAGAATCATGTTGTTAGCGCTGGTGATCAGGCCTAGGGTTTGACATTAGAGCATCCGCAAATCTCATACATCTGTCAAATATCTGCAAATGAGAAGAGGTCAGATTGATATTGGAGGCATATATGGTGGACAACCAATGATAATGGCTTGCCAGGTAACGGGAGTCAGGAAGCAGGGGCAATCACTTACCCGCCAATCAGCGGACCAATGGCATATGTGCTACCGGACACGATGGTGAAGAGAGTGTTATTCTTTGCATTTTCCTCCAAGGTGACTTTATCAGCCAAGACGACAAGAATGATGCTGCTCAGCCCAGCCGAAGACAGCCCCTGCAATGCGCGGCCCAGCAGCAGCATGCTCCATGACTGCGCAGCGGCGCAGAGCACACTGCCAATCACGGTAAAGAACAGTGCTGCTTGTAATGAGATGTGTCGACCAAAGACGTCTGCGAGCTGGCCGTAGAAGGGGATGAAGGCTGTCGAAGTGAGCGTGTAGGCGGTGACTATCCAGTTGAGCTGGTCGAACTTGTCTGCACAGTATGTATGTATCAGCAAAAGGCAACAAACAGCAGCGATAATAATAACGAAAAGAGACCATGGTGTTGATGTTGCTGGCAAATGCGGGTTGGGCAATTCACTTACGGAAATGGGACGCGATAAAGGGCAAAGCTGTTGCGACGACGGTCAGATCCAACGATGCCAGGAAATACGGCAGCACCAAGCCTTCAATCAGCTTGATTCGGTACTTTTTGCTGCTACGCTCGGGCTTCTTTGCGCAAGTGCAGGCCTGTGTATTCTCTCCCTCCAGGGGCTCCATCATAAATGAGTCCATCAAGCCAGCGGCATCTATTTGGGAGACGTCGTGTCGAGGACACCATTTGGCTTCATTGTCTGTGAAAGGCTGAGGAATGTGGTCTCTTGAACCCGGAGGCGACAATTGACTATAGGCATGGTGGTCTCCGCCGTGAGCCTGCTCGTGGTAGTATTCGTATTGGTGCGTTGGCAGCAATTCTTCTGTGGCAGTCATCGTCGAGCGAGGTTTGGCAACTTGCTGAATTGTAGAAGATTGGCTGTGGTAGCTCATAAAACGCCACAGATGAAGGCCAAGTTGCAAATAATGGAGGTTTAAACGTAGTGTAAGACGCGGGTGTGGTGTAGAGCAGGATTTGTATATATAGACATGTTGACCATGTTTTCAAGCATGCGCATGGCCGTCATCTTGGCTAGAGACATGGTAGTTGCCATAGAACTTGATAGATACTACTTGAAGAGCTTTGACAACACTTGTCTCGCAACGGAGGTATGTTTAGAGCTGCTGAGAGCATGTCCAGTCCACATCATGGATCAAGAGTAAGCACTGCCGTAAATGAATGTTGAGGCGTAGTCTGCCTGGTGATAGAAAAGGAGAAGAGTTGAACTTGTAAGGCCTGAAATCGCCCAATCAAAGTCTTGGCGAGTTCTTTTTCCTATCTAAGAACACACACTGCTCTCGCAATGCTTCCGTTTTAGGTGAAGCGTCGGAATCTCCATATTATCATGCATTGTTGTGGGGCGAAGATCGCGATTGTTCTAATCTCTTTACATACAAGCGCATTGGTTGCCATCAGCCGAGCTCTCAGAATGCTTCCGTTTTAGGTCTGGTCCATCTACAATATGTAAAAGATCGAGTATAGATGGACACAGCAAGGAGTAATCACCGCAGCTTTTCAAATGAGCTGAGCCCCAAGTCTGCTTACTAGAACGAAGGCAGTCATCAACCACGTTGGCATGGATTAATCTCGCTATTAGATACCAGGAAAGGCGCTTTGACATACGGGTCGGTCTGCCAGATAGATGCCTATGCCACTTCCATGTTCTAAGGCCTGCTTACTGTCGTAGAAGAGATATAAATCTTCACTGGCACCCGTCCATATCTGGCAGGTATTGTTTGATATGTACGTTGGACGTCTTCATTACGCTATCTGCTAGGAACAACGCTCAGATCATCTGAGCAAATCTCATCATGTCTTTCGCAAAGCTTGGTTTCGTTTTACAATTGTTGATGCTTACGGGAGCCAATGGCAGACAGCCAGCTCCTCATCCTCCGCCCGCTCCAACGTTAAAATTCCTCTATCACCTCAATAGCACTCTTGGGGAGCCAGTCTCTTTTGGTCCAGGCCCAAGCGGCACCAAGCTATCTATCCCTATCCTGGGAGGGACTGTTGAGGGCCCTAACATCTGTGGTACGTGTTGCGATATCGAATTCTCCTGGCCATGAAACATACTGATTACCATTGTCATCAGGCAAAATCATGAACGTCGGCGCAGATTGGGGGACCATTGACGCCAACGGCACCTTTAGAGCCGACGCGCGATACCAGCTGCGGACCAACGATAGCGCAGACATCTTTATACATGTCACCGGCCCAACACAGCCAAATGGACAGGTTTTGAACCACATCACGTTTGAGACCGGCAGCGACAAGTACTTTTGGTTGAACAACATTGTTGCCGTTGGCATATCCACCCTGGGGCAGACCACAGTCGCAGTTGATGTTTGGGAGATGATCGATGAATCCTAATCAGGAAATTGAGAGGGGGGATGGATCCATCATGAGTGAGACTTGGTCGCTGGCAACCTTTCTTCAGAGAGAATAGAGCGTGGTTTTAATTATTTGTAGTTATTTGTTATGTTAAAGCCCTGCACGTCACCCATATACCGCATTATTCTCTGGATCCAAGCTGACACCAGGTCATTGTGTTTGGACTCCCTCAAGCTCCCTTTCTCCGTCTCTGATTTGGCTTGTACGGCTTGTGGTCGCCGCGACTGCGTAGCCACCTGAGTATTGATATGGCCTATATGGCTATTCAAATTGCCATCACTAGCACTGGTGTCCGACCAGATATCGAGAGTGGCGCCTGTAATATGACTCCCACGCGGCTCCTGGGACGTGCCATCCGGTTCGACGTTCAAGAAGAATGGAAGAGCACTGTTGAGACGAGGATCATCATCCGGTAGCGAGCGGAGAAGTTCGTGGTAAACCTGCGCGATGCGAAGTGGAAAGATGAAGAAGTAAGCCCCGGCTGGCCCATGTTTCGGCTGCAGTAGGAAGTCGGCGGTGCGAAGTATATCCCGCGTAGCATAATGGTCCGAGTGAGCTTCATACGGAAAGACGAGTGCATTGTTGGTTTTGAAAGAAAATGGTGGAGGCAAAATAGATGAAGAGCCATGATTGCTATCATCACCACCATTCACGTCGTTGTGCGCGAATTTGGCGTGTCTAGGAGCGTGGAGTAGTATCAGTTCGTCCATGATACCAAGATCCCTTGCGAAGCTGTGCAGAAGTAACAGGCAGCTGTGATAAAAGTTCATCTCAATAGCCTGCATTAGGCTTTTAAAATACAGCACGGTGTTGAATATCGGCCTTCCTGTCGTCTCATCCACAGATAAAATGGGGCCGCTTTGCTGCTTGTGTGGCGAACGTGTCCGGGGAAGAACAGGTATCTCGGAGCAACAGTTGGGCTGCTCCAATTCCCATCGCCAACGCACATCGAGCAGTTTAGTATAGAGATGTATGACTCGTTCCCGCATGGAATCATGTAACTCTAGTTCTGCTTTCTTTGCATCTTGCTGTCTATTCTGGGAGTACGCGTCAGTAGCCGTGGTGTTTGTGGAGACTCGCTCCAACTCTCGAAGCCTTTTGTCATCATCTAGAAGGCCGGGGATGCAACAGATGATGTCTATAAAGTGACCACGGAAAGATTTGCGGCCGGGGTCGTAGCTCCAGGGCACTTGTTGCCAGCATGGCTCTTCCAAAAACGTCCTTTGCGACTCATCCATATGTAGGACCATCTAAGCGGGCGATAGTTAGTTAAAGCATGTTCAGAAATCGTCATTTCTAAATGCAAAACATTGATGAAGTCAAGACATAGTTGTTGTGCTTACGATGTGTGCCCTCGCCTGCTCAAAAGCTTGTCTCATGGCTGCATGACGAAATGCTCCTGGGCCGCATAATTCGATCAGGGCGGCCAATCCGCGAACGTGCTGCTTCCATGCATCCCTAGTTGAGCCTGCAACCCACTGCCTCGTTTTGTTAACACGCGCAATTAGCAAACAGACATTGATCTCTTTGAGCGGAATGAAACATCGCACTGGTGGCACACAACGAACCTCGAACAGAGTCATGTTCATGATTGCCACGAGCAGCGATGCATCAGCAGCCACTGCCGACTCCACTATACCGTATCCATGAGCTAGCTGAGTTCGAAGCTGCTGTAGCGCCATGCCAAACAGCTTTGTCGCCTGGTATACGCTCAGAGCATTCTGGGTAAGGCGTCCATGCAGGATCAGCGCCGCAGCTTCGATGGAAATCTCCAGATATGGAGGACACTTGTCAGAGTTGTAGTGGCTAATTTGGCTGAGACGTTGCCCCAAGCCCTGCGCTGTTAGAAGCTGATGGATGAAGCGGCGAGCTTGCTCAGAGATGAGCGTCTGGCTGGTGCCGGCAGCAAGGCCATTGATGCTAGGCGATGAAGAAGAGAGGCTGCGGGAAGCAGGCTGCTCTGAAGGGTTGGCAGGAAATGCACTCGTTGATTCCAACGACGACGAATGGCTTAAAGGTCTGAGTGGGTCATTGCTCAGGGAACTCGAGGACATGACAAGCCTTCGGTGTGCCACGCTTGGCGTTGCGTTGATGAAAATAACGGGACGCTCATAGCCTTGGCACGTAAAGCCGGCTCTCTCACAGCGACTGCAGGATGGACGACGCTCATCTGGAGTTGTGCTCAGTCAACAAGAATGTTTTTGAGGATTGACAGGGGTTAACAATAGTACGCACCGCAGCGGACATGGCGAGACTTGCAAGTACCACAGGCCTTGCTGCGCCCTCCAACGCCAACCATTGCGAAATGACCTTCAAAGCACCTATTATAGAATGAAGGACATACTATCTTGCTGCCTCTCACTGGAAAGTATCTCTGGACCGATTGCGAGTTGTCTGTGATAAGCAAGAGTTAAACCCCCTGAGAGTCGGGTAACAGTCCCACATTTATCAGCATGTAAGCAGAGCGAATGCCCGCCGCCTTAAGCTGCCCCGGACACATTGTTTTATTCCCATTCTCAAGTCATCTTGTCCTTCCCTTTCCTATGTTAGCCTTTCCAAGTTATCCCACTAAGACGCTCGCCGCCGTCTAATCCTCCACCTACAGTTAAGCCAGAGCTGACATCGGCCATTCTGATTTATTTAAATTGACAGAAGCAATCGAAGCTTATCCAATGGGGATTTAATTGGTCGGATAGGAAGGTGGATTGTTTAGATTCTCTCCCATATCAAAGTGTGTGCCCACCGCTTTAGCTTTGATGTGTTGCTCGCAAATTCAGGTATTCATTCTGCCTGATATAAATTTTTAGAAACATGTGAGCGTAATGCCTGCTATTAGCACTGCAGAGATTCGAGTCGGGATACCGATGCCATGATATTAATATACTAGCTACCTCTACCTGCACGTCCCTGCTCTGCCTTTACACAATACTAGCTGTTGAGTAAACAACCTTTACACACCCCCTTGAACACAATATTCTGTACTTGGCCACATTCGAATAAACAAGGATTGCGGGGCGCAGAAGATTCAAAACGATAGCTTCTATCTAGACCAGCACAAGAATCGAAACTAAATGCCTGAATCGTCCTCGATGACGCTGTTGTCCGAGGTATAAGACTTCCAGGCGGTGCATGTCGAATTCAGTTCATCGTAGTCAAGGAGGTCAGCAATCTCTGACTCGCGCACTATCCATTGGAGGGCGAAACCCTCGCTCGTGTGCCAACCGATGTGGCAGTGCATGAGCCACGCTCCTGGATTGTCCGTCTCAAAGGCAAGCACAAGGTAGCCCGACGCCGGTAGCATGGCGACGTCGCGGCGCGGAGGATTGTCCGTGTTGAGCGTCACGCTGTCGCTATAGGTGCCCGTACCCTGGGCCAAGACGTAGAAATCGAAGCCATGCAAGTGGACTGGGTGTGGCACTCCGATTGCCGTGCTTATGACAACATAAACCCATTCGTTGGCGTTGGGCAACGAGACAACTGCGTTGGACGTGTTGAAGGTGGTGACACCGTTGTACACCTGCAGTAAGCTTGGATCCTCCCAGTCAACTACCATGGTAGTACTATTCAAGTACCATTTGAATAGATTGTTACTGTTCTTGCCCAAGGTTACTACTTCGCCCACGGTTGTTGTCCCGCTCGAAACTGATTTGGAGACATATGGCACTAGATTAGACGCATCTTCGTCCTCGCAGCTATCTGTATACGAGTAGCCCGTCGTCGTAGGTGTGCCTGCACTGCTGCCGTAGTACACGATGCCCCTGATGTCATCCAAGTTGTCGTTGGACGAACAGGCACTCTGGGGGATGGCCCGCATCCAGAAGTTATCGGCGACAGAGGACTGATTGGCTGTGATTATGACATCGTAGCGTTGTCCTATGGGGGGAACTATGTTAGTAGAGTTTCTTCACCTAGAATATGGCAGTCGAGAGTACATACCAATTGCAATATTCAAGACGCTTGTATTGAAAGGCGTAATAGGAACGAGATCATTGGAAATCACTTGCATGGTGTGATTGTCAATAGAAAACTTGAAGTGCGTATCGATGGCACCATTGACTAGACGCAGTCTATACGTTTTTCCCTCCGTAAAGGACGTGTTGAACCGGTGGCCGGCATCATCGTATACGTTGGTGCCATTGATGAGGCCCGTCGTCAATGTAGGAGGGCCGTTTGTCTCCGCTGATTGGTACAGCTCGTCAGCGGTCTGGTGACTCCAGTCGTTGAGGAATAGAACGCCTAAATCCTCGTCATAGTTGGCAGTAGCCGGGCCGTTGATAAGAATGCCTCCAAAGACACCTTCCCATGCTTGCAATCCAAAGTGGGAGTGGTACCATGTGGTTCCATATTGAGTGGCCTTCCAGGTATAGGTAATGCTGCTACCAGGAGGGGTGGGGCATTGAGTAATGCTAACCACTCCATCATTTTGGTTTGTATAATTCTGGCGGATGCCATGAAAGTGGAGGCTGGTGCCGTTGGTACTCGTCGAGAGTGCATTGCTGACGTGGACCACCACAGTATCACCCCAATCGGCAATGAGTGTAGGGCCGGGAATACTGCCATTGAGTGCCTGCGCGTAGCGTGAGACGCCATCTGGAGCTACTGTCACATCTGTAAGCTCGAGCCAATACTCTCGAGTTACGCCAGTGTCAGGAGCTTCATTGTAGTAGTCTGTCGAGATATCAAAGTCACACCACTCATTACGAGTGGTAGCGGTATTGCCCGAGCACGAAGATCGAGGGTAGAGGTCGGAAGCCGCAGCTCTATCAAGTGAAGGAAACGCATACACAGCTCCAGAAATGAGTGATGCCACAAGGAGAGGAGGCCACATCATGATGGATAGGCTTATTAGCAAACGAATGAAATTGTGATGAGCTTGGAGCTGTGGCAATAAGGAATGAGTTGAAAAGATCTGTAGTTGAGATTGATGAATGAAAATGAGAAGTTTTTGATGAGATTGAATCAAGGCATGGCACACTTCTTATACTCGGTCTTGGCCTTGCTAAACTTGTATGCCACATAGTCTCTTATTATTCTGTAGCCTGGAAGTATCTCCTATAACTCCTAAACACCATGGTGTTTATTCAATCAACTATTTCGCTATATGCCGTCTATATTCTGCATAGCCCAGCACCCCACCGTAGCCAGGAGAAGCCTACGCAATTGTTATCTAAATCAGGATCTACCGGGGGTATGAAGACCTCTTGGTATCAATAACCCCTCGATGGCAAGGCAGATTATGTAGTATGGTGATCTATACTATCAATGCATTCATACAGAAGACGTCCTGAGGGGTTTGCAGTTGCGTAATTGGTTGCGTAATCGGCTGTCCTTTGTGAACAAAATGGGTAGTAGATACGAGATTTTGTGATCACAAGTATGATACGAAGTATTCTAATCTACGGCTTTTCATCGAAAGTCGGGCAGTTCATGTGCGCGAGTCAGAAGCGCGGCACGGCACAGCACAGCACTGCCTTGATATAAAGCTGCTCTTACTCAATTAGGTAGACTGAAACTAAACAATAGGGCATAGTTTCCGAGCTAGGGATGACGTGGCTTTGAACATGCATCTTTTTGGTTAAAGATCTCCTGATTTACAGAGTAGAAAACTCTCTCTATGCATGCCAGCTACTAGGTTGTTCGGTATGTGGGGGATACATATACGCGTAATCCCCTGCACACCGACTGCACGCAGGGTCGAACAGAATCAGTAGCATGTATCCTGAAGCATTATACCACAATGAAAGTCTCACACGAAGGTGTTGGATCAAAAAGATTGGCTGTAAAGATTTTAAAAATCGAAAAAAGAAGCTGATTCTACATGAGTTTATTAATGGATGTAATAATATGTTCTTAGGGATTGAGAGTGTAACTACGACTTGACCAAGTTGGTGATTTGAGAAAATTTGTTATTCTTCTGATTAAGAAAGATATGCAGTTACATAATCCAGTTACTATGAATCATGATAGATGTTTCCTATGCTATTTTTGTTGAAACTCCGCCTTGCAATTGGGATAAAAATTTATCCTCTCAAAATTGCATAGCATACCTTCGCCGTACATTGACGCGTGGCCTATAACGCACAGGGCAGATTATAGAAAGGGAATAGTGAACTTATCTAAGTTGAGAGTATCATGCATGAAATGAAAATTAAATCTTAAATTCTCTAGAGGCGCTCTCTGTCTCACCATAGATGGATGAGAAGAAAGCCATTTAGAAACGTTGTAACTTTTCTTTTACTTGTTCAACTTTGCTAGATTTTATGGAGATGATGCCTCTCCTACGTTATCTTTAAATGGTAACATAGTTTGGCTAATGAGGCTGATGTCTACCGGTACCATTGGTATTAACCCTGCTGTTGTGTTTGCTACTCTCATGAGCCGATATACATTGATTCTCAACTTTGCTATCTTCGCTGTGAGTTTGCCCACTTTTCTGTCTGGGCGCCCTCCCCCTGCATCTATGGAGCAAATAAGCATCAGGGGATCTCTTAGGAGCATAGAGCCAAGCCACTAAAGTGCGAATGCGTAGAGTAAGCAGGTTGTCGGGACGAATGATGCGACTAGCAGAGGCTCTTGCTGCGGCAACTTACGAGAATATTGAAAATTGATTAGGATAGCCCCCAAGCTCAGGATCATAGGCCTATAGCTGATGGAATACATATTGTTTCAACTTAGCTTCGCGCTGGGACATAACCTATAGAGTTATGATGAATGGAAAAACCTCGTCACTTTTCTTATCGCCGTATAAATAGTCTCTATAACTGTCATCAGGTCATAATATGTCTACAACAAAGAAGTATAAGTCCAACACCGCTGTTTGGCTTGAAACTTGGGCCAGCGACACTCATCGAACATTCGAAACTAGAAAAATAAAAATGAATAAGTATTTAGTATTGTATCTGGATTACTTCTGGCCAGTTATTGATTTTTTCTTCTCGCTTTCTTTAGCCCGTGAGGAGTTAGGCTTCGACACTAGAAGCATGTCGAAAGAATTGACTGAATCCAGTTTGTAGAGAGAGTTGGTTCAAATGTCGTAAATCTACTAGGTGAAGACCATCCCCACTATACCACCCATATGGGCTAAATTTAGTACGAGCGCTAAAGCCAAAACAACAAAGTGTCAGAATCTCCCCGCGAGTTCTCAGGCGACAAATCTACAAGCAACAACATTGCGGAGTTAAGTAGTGTTACAAAGTCTGCTTGGCACTCAATGCATTGATGTTGCGAAAGGATGAGTACTTCTAGCCCATCAGCAGATGCCTCTTCTGGACAATCGACAGTTGGAGCCGTGAAGCGTTCCTGCGACCAATGCAAGTTTCGCAAAATTAGGGCAAGTTGGCAATGTGACTCAGTTATTCAGCTGTGCGGTTGGCAGCCAGTAGCTGACTCCAGGCACAGTGTGACTTCTTGCAGCCATGTAAGATGTGTCTCGCTCGTAGGTTTGAATGCACCTACTTGAAGCCACAGAAGAAGCGTGGCCCTGCCGGCAAGTACGTTCTCGGGCCATAATCCAGATTCCTCGGCGTTTTCTGACATGTCCGCCAGGCGTCTTGCGCAGATTCACCAAGACCAAGGCCGTTTGCCGCACAAGGAAAGCTTGGAACAATATACTGAGATGGCGGCAGCCCAGACATCAGAGTCAGCTGGAGCAGCCAGCAGTGATACAACTTCGACCCCATCTCTGCCAATACCCAGATCCGGCTGGTCGTCTCGAGAATTTGATGGCCGTCTTGCCGCGACAGATCACGAACCGCAGCCGGTGCCTGACATTGTGAGCCCTAGCTTTGCAAATGACCTGCCAATATCCAATGCAGGCGACGTCGGCATCTTCAGCCATGGTCAAGATACAGAGTACTGGCCACCAGATAGAGCGACGTCTCAGATACCACCGTCTGGCTTTCCATGGGGAGGCTCATTCATTGACTTTGCAGCACTCCCACCGGTAATTGATATGAACTTTCTAGAGAGCAATACAAACCCGACAAGCACGCGTTCGTACGATTTAGCAACCCCTCAAGACCAGTTAAGGGATACTACCCCTCATTGGCCGGGTTACATCAGCGAGGCTAGCTTGATTCCATGGATGGATGTCTATTTTGACAGACTTCATCCGACAATGCCAGTCTTCAATCGATCTACACTATTCACTAAGCTTTATCTCCAAGAGCATCGCCAAAGCCCTCTATTTGGTTCAATGATCTTAGCTCTTTGTGCATTCGCCATCACCCAGCCCATTTTCATCAGCGAACGGCCTACGTCCTCTTCGCGGGAGCGCCAGGCGAAGCTGTTGATGAACGAAGCCATGAAGATGCGTAGTTCCTTTGACTTTGGCGAAAGGCCAACACTGGAAGCGGTCATGACAAGCTTTTTCCTCTTTGGCTCCCTCTTTGGCACCAACCAGCACAATGCCGCTTGGCTTCGTTTGCGAGAAACTATCGACTTGGCTCAGACAATGGGACTAGATGACTCGAATGCGTACCAGGGAGCACTTGGCGAAGAGACGGGTCAGAATCTACGCGCATACATGGTCTTGTTCATTACGGAGAGGTTGGCATGCTTGTTGGAATACCCTGTCTTCGCAGACTGACATAACTTTTACAGGGCATATTCTATTCAAAAACGACATCCTATCACCTTGAAGCAAATGCGTGACTCGGTGCCGTGCATCTCGGATGATCTCTTGAGCAGTTCCTCACATGGCCTTCTCTCGGGAATGATTGTGTTTAACGAAAAAGACGCCGCCGCGTTGATGGGACTATCAGCGCTCATGCAGCTTTTTAACGCTATCCAAGATGAATTTATCGATTGCTGGAACGCTACGTGTGCAGCCACTCGAGGAGGTTGCCCCAAGTCTAATGAAGAAACAGTTTTACTAGTGTTCGAGAAGCTTGAGCGCGCCCAGAGCCGCCATCTGTATAGCCACTACGACCGTCTCGTTCTAGATGATCAATCACTAGATGATATGACTGCGGATGTGCTTAATGGACAGACCATTGTCACTCAGCATGCTGACATACTTGTAACGCAGAAATGGCTTCAGAACCGGCTCTGGTATCTCTGCTTGGCGCACAACCTGCTGAAATTACAATCACCCCACCCTGAGCTACAGTTTGACTATGCTATCAAATTGGCGGAATCTACCTTGGCTCTATGTCAGAAGCTGCCTTTGAGTTTTATGGAGGCCCACGGTGTAGGATTAGTAAGGATCTGTATTTGGGTTTCTTTATATGTTATATACTTTGCTGATATATGATATCAGATTGAGAAGCTCTACGACATTTCCGCGACAGCTATTACTGTCCTAGGTAATCCAGCCTTCCCGATGGAGCGGCTTTCACCGAACGCAACCATTTTGCAGCCCTCCATCTCCCTGCATCATGGGAAGCAAGGCGCCGAAACTACCCATCATAAGCTCATCCATCAATATTTAAAGGTGTTCAGCATTCTTCGAGGCGGCAACCACCCGTATCTGGCGAAGTACGTGGCTCATCTTCACTCTCTTGGATTCGAAACGCCAAATCTGGAAACACACTGAGCTAGGATACACGACCAGCTATACACCTGAGGCCACTAAAGTGCACTTTTACATGCGCTTTGAGCGGGAAGGTAGCAAACTGATTCTCCAGGATGAGCCTAACTAGGCCTCCCAGCAGAATCCTAAGGTTTGTAATATAATTATTGATCAATATATTGTCTTTAATTTTCTATTAGCATCTCGTTCTTTCATCAACATCTCCAAACATCGAGTCCCCCCCAGGGCCTGTAATAGACTCTGCTGAAATGAGTGATAATCTACATGTATTTCTGTAATACAATCATTGTCTTCAAAATAGCTAGCCTGATTCTATGTCTCATAATATACTGATGGTCTCAGCTCCCACCCCACACAACGCGATATTATTGGCTCATTTCCTCCTGTTGCACCTCCATAATACTTCACGAATGGCTGTATACCGCAGCACTGGCCGGCCTCGGGATAGATACGGGTTGTTATAACAACACGTTCGTTGATAAAGATTTCAAGTACACTAACGTCAAAGAAAATACGAATATCTAACGTCTCTTGGTACTTTTTGCCGGTACCGGGGTCGCGTGTAGTGAAAAGAGTATGTGGTGCAAATTCAGGGCTGTCATTTATACCACTTGTCTCATTGTGTCCTGGGTTGACACCATGCCGCTCCACCACTATGTATTCTTCATATGGTTGAAAGAAGATAGTTGTTTTGCTTAAGAGATCTTATTGTAGTTAGTTAACACGGTGATAAATTGCGTTTTCACTGGGATCTTACCATCAGAGTGATACAATATGACACCAATTTGCTCCGAAGTTGGTGGAACCGACAAGGAGATCTCTGCCTCAAAATGGCGTGCTTTGAGAGCTAGGAAGCCAAGTGTATTTTGAGTCTTCGAGTAGTCGAGACCATGGACCGTAGGTGCAGAAGACATGCCTAGCTCTGTCTGGCGTAAGACCGACAAGCGGGGATCAGGGAAAGAAGCAAGCGTGGTAACGCTATAAGAGTCATCAAGATTAGGGGCACAATGAAGCCAATCGAGACACCTCAAGTCCGAACGGCTAGCAGCGACCACATTCTTGATCTGTCTCATCTTGAGGATACGAGATAAGGATAACATGCCGCTCCACCCTTGTTTCTTTGCTAAGTGAGCAGGCAAATCTTCTTCAAGAATCCAGCCATGAACTACACGACTGTCTGTTACTGGATCGTAGAATGAATTTGCCGCATAGTACAGCCCATAGTCAAGGCGACCACCAAATCGAAACTCGAATTCCAGTGCTTGACTCTTAGCACTCCCTGTGGGTGTTTGTTCTGTTAATTTTGGCCGGCCGCAAAGCCAGTTCTGTATTTTATTTGACCTTTGCGCTTTGTTGGCCTTGTTGAACTGGCCTTTAGCATCTAAAAATGAAGGCGTCTCCGTTTCATAGGCGCCCTCTATACTCATCAACAGAATATCGTAGGAGTCGCCATCATTGTCTCGGAGTGTCATGAAATTGGTTACCTCAAAGTTGGTGCCAAAATCTGACAGCTTCTTTGAAGGGTTGAAATTCTGCCCTGGAGTGAATAACGTGCAAACAAAGCTCCATTGAGTAAGATCCCGTGCATTAATAGAGTAGAGAAAGACTGCGGGTGACTGATGGCGGATTCCCCCCGCAACAACTCCATACAGGTACTCTCCGCTGCTACGATCGAGGCATCGATCAATAGAGTCCCATGTTCCGATGAACGGGTCACGCCACCCTATCACGTCCAATCCTTTCGGGGGCCCTGGAACAATAGAAGATGGGTGGCGTTTCCAAGTTCGACCATGATCTCTGGATGTTGCCATGCGGATGAGCTCGCTGCCCTTCTCGTAAGGCAATGTCCAATGTATTGGTGAACGTTGGGCAGATGTATAGAAGGTTGTTATGGTGCCATCGTCTTGGCCGCTGGGGTTAGTTGGCCAAGTGCAACCTGTGAATACACCGCAAGGATCTTCAATTTCCGAGGGCTGCATCGAAGGCTCCCTAGAAACGACCCAGTGTACCTGATCTTGAGATGTTGCATGTCCCCAGGACATATTTCCCCATTCGCATCCAAATGGATTCCATTGGAAAGACATCTGATAGCATCGTCCTGACGGACTGTAACCTGGACCGCATGGATCATTGACCCAGTAACGGGGCGGCATTAAATGATATCTTGGTCTCCACCGATTGAAACTTTTCTGATCTGTAGTAGATCCGATACTCTGATTGTCAGAGTGTGCAGAGGAGTTTGAGACATGAGTGCGGCCCTTGGGGTTGGGACTTAGCACAGGTGTAGTGCGTATAGTGGCCACTAGGAGAGACATTTTTGACAGGGAATTCTCCCAGTGCCTTTGACCAGATTTAGGGGTATTTGGTGTCTTGATGAGTTATGAATATTACAAACAGATGTGGGTGAAAAGAGGTGATGCTAATCGAGTCGTCTTGTTGTAGAAGAGTCGTAACTACTCTATCAGTCCATAAGAGAGCAAGAGAAGAACAAGAGTTCAGCTTCCAGTAGTGGCGTCAAATGGATGGCGTCCTTATGCGACGTCTCTCTCTTTTACCCATATGAGACCTTGAATTCGCTGCTCGAACGGACAATTTTCGGCGAAAGGTAAGCTTTTTCAAGGCCGTCAGTATGGGGCAGAGTCAATAGCTTGTTTTGGTCTATTGTGTGGTTTAGTTTTAATGTCCACTACTTAAGCTAGCCACAAATATCCACATCTAAGCAACATTACAGTAGGACCCGCTGGTTTAGATGGTAAGTTCCAATAGAGTAGAGAAACGGAAAATCTGGGGTTGTCGATCTGTTTGGGGGAGTGGTGCTGGGGACCAATGCCCTCCACTGGTTTCTAAGGAGACTTTACACATGTAGTCTTCTGGCACTAACGGGTAGTTAAAGTGCATATTCTCCTGGGAGATCTTTTTGTGGAATACCAAACAAGAGGTTCAACTATGTAGCACTCCGGCTATCGATTGCTTCAAGCACGCATGAGCTCATAAACTCGTGTATACAAGGCGTAACTATAAATGAAAATGGATATTATGTTCGAAAGATTTAGGTGGCCCAAGCATGGCTCGTAAAAGTAAATGCTGTGCTAACTGCTGCAGTACCATCAATAGCTCGTATATGTACATGTAATGATATACCGTATCGATGGCGTTTGCTGGAAAATCGTTATGTACTTAGCATTTGTATTACGTACTGTGAGGAATTCCAACCTCGCCCGGTCTTCTTAAAGAACTCTCTATGAATGGTATTGCACCAATGGTATTTGATTTGCTTCCCAACTTTTTAAGTCTCGGTGAAACTCATTCAGACAGGATAGTCAAGTGCGGCGATTTTTCGGCGAAACTTGTCAGCCAATCAAGGTCCTGATCCTTGATCCCCGCGTCTCCGCCTTATGTACCCCAGAGAAAATTCCACATCTGGGGTCGCCGGTTCCAGTCGTGGCCTCCTGATATCAATCCGAGGTACGTGTATGTAGTCCGGAGGCTAGGTGAGACTCTCAGACATATATATACCGGTAAAGAATCCACACAGCTCGTCGAGATGCTCATTACAAACTCCAATCGTTGCTTTGGGTTTGCCTACCCCAGATCCAGAAGCGTCTAGCTCATTTCTTTGCTAATAACTGGCAAATTGTTCCTTGTGGCTGGAAACACTTGAGAACTGTTCCCAAACAGGAAACTGTTCCCAAGCAGGAAACACAATGGCTACCAACGAGAACACCCAGGCGACAGCCGAGCCCAAACTTGAGGTCTGTAACGTTGAGGAGATACCAGCTGCCGAAGTCTTGGCTCCTGGCGTGCGACCAGACGAGGGGGCGATTAATTTGATGCTCGTCTTGTCGTGTCTCGCGTTCGGTGCCTCATCTTTCTTATTCGGCTACGATGATAGGGTCATCTCACCTGTTGCCGCAACACCAGCCTTTGTAAGTTCCTAGCGTCAACAGTATATTTTCTCTTTCCAATGGAACTCAGAGTTGACTGGTTCTTTAGGTGCGGTTACTTCAAGGCCATGCCAGTCCTGGTAGTGACAACCTTTCCTTGACAGCACGCAATCAGGATCTAGTCTTCTCTGTCCCTCTGGTTGGATCAGTCATTGGCGGCCTGGCCACGACGCCCTTGACCAATCGCTTTGGCCGAAAGTGGACACTCATTGGATCCTACGTGTTTTCATTGTTGGGAGCCTTCTTGCAAGTATTCGCGCCAAACTTGGCCGCCTTCGCCATCGGCCGTTTCTGTAGTGCCTTTGTCATTGGAATAGCGCACACCATCGCACCGCTATATCTTTGCGAAGTTGTGCCTACATCGATGAGAGGCCGGAGCGTGCAGATCTACAATATCCTCAACATCTTTTCAGGCGTGATTGCCACGATTGTCTCAAACGCCACCCACGCCATCGACGGACCGAAGGCTTATCAAATTCCCCTGTCAATCGAAGCTGGCCTTCCTGTGCTGCTGTTCGTCCTGACTCTTGGTATTCCTGAGAGCCCTCAATGGCTCGTATCCAAGGGCCGTATGGAGGAGGCTAAGAGGAACCTACGACGCCTGCGCGGCTTTTCCGACGCTCAGTTAGAGGATGAGTTTCGCGTCATCGTTCTTTGCGAGGAAAACGAACGCGAGCTGTCATCCAACGTGCATTTCTGGGACTTATTCAATCGAGAAAACTTCAAGAGAACCATCACCGCGGGGTCGTTTTATTCGCTTAATCAGGTCTCAGGCGTGATCCTGTCGACGACGTATACTACCGTCTTCCTCAGTCAGTTGGGCGTGGGTAACGCGTTTGTTCTTACGATTATAGCCTCCCTCTGTAACCTCGCCGGAGCTATTGTTGCGCCCATGGTTCTCGATCTATACGGACGTCGCCCGACCGCATTGTGGGGGATGGTGCTTCTCTTCTGCCTCGACGCCGTAGCTGGAGCATTAGCTTTCTTCCCCGATAACAGGAACGCTCTGTTGGCAATCGCTGCGTTGGGATTCATCTTTAACTTTTTCTGGGCATTATCTTTCCTCTCTGTCTCAGTGCTGCTCCCGCCTGAGATCTCAACGCCGAAGCTGCGGTCTTACACCATGGCGTATACCGTGGCATGCTGCCAGATCACAGCTGTCATCACGACTTTTGCCGTGCCTCAGCTTACATCAGCAGATGCAGCCAACCTTGGTGCCAAGACCTATCTTGTCTTTGCGGGCTGTATGGCCTGTGTGATTGTCTGGAGTTACCTGCTTATGCCTGAGACGAAAGGCCGGACCTATGCCGAAATCGATGAAATGTACGACAAGAAAGTTCCTATGCGGAATTGGAGTACATATGAGACCTCAACTGAAGCAAAACAAGGCAACCTAATGGTTAAAAATACTATGGGAAAGCGGGTGAATACTGACGTATAACTATATTGATGTATAGAAGTTATAACAACAGCAGAGAAGGGATTTGATAAACATACCTAGTATAGTATCCAAGGAACCAAAACCCAAATGTCATTTTAATCTAATAATCCATCCGCGATTGGTAGATCGGTCCTGCGTTAATCCGGTCTGCCTGCAGCAAATATGTAGTCATTCACATCGTCCATGAGAGTCGCCTAGAATACTTCATTATGATTGGTAAATATTAGATGGAAAAAAGTTAAGGATAATAAGATAACTAAAACGTTATGCCCTATAGAGGACAATAAATTTGGCAACATCTTCTTACATGTAGTCGATAAAGCCCTCTCGGTATCGGGACGTTTGTACGTCAATTCCTACATAATATCAACCAACAAATGAAAAGCGCGGAAGCGTTGCACCAATAGTGACACCAACTTCCACTTCCCCGCAACCTGTTTTCGGCTACTAAGAGGCATTTTCCTTCAGCACGCGAAATTATGAGAGTTGTACTGCTGTATAACTATTTAATGTGACCCGGGTCATATTTACGGTCTTCAGAATCTGCCCTTCCCTCAACAACTGTTGAGTGGTCACGTGAATCTCCCTTCATCTACCAAACGCATTCCGTTTGCTTGAGTAGCTTTTCCATGAAACACACATACAATCAATCATTAGATTCATCAAAATCTCTGGAATACCAGCTATAGCTTCGCAGTTGGATATCAATTATTGAATATGGCTTCTATATTGGCCGAAATATCTATCTCTGATCTGGATAGTCCCCCGGCAAGCGATGCCACCATTACGGGGCTTCAACATATCGCGTCATACAACTGGCTTGAAGGATCTTTACCGACTATTTCGGTGCCAGGTAAGATATCTTCTCCGCCGCCTTGATGGTTATTTCTGACATTTGAAGGTGCTCCGCCTCTTTGGTCACCACCCCGAGTGGTTCCGAAGCTTACGCCTGATTCTGGCATGGTATATATCGACCAAAATGCGGCGCGCAGCCCCCGCTATCCTCTTGAGCCATTGTTCCGTGCTCTTCAGGCCGAGAACCCCGATTTCGAGCTCGGAGATATAGACCTAGTTACCGATAGGAACAATATCCGGAAACTCTTGCGCTTCGTTCAAGGGTCCTCCTCCGACAACTTTGAGATTCGAGTTGAGATTGCTGGTAACAAGACAGCAGTATTTACACGCGTGGAGGCCAAGACAAAAGACATAATCCAGGACTTCAGAGGGTTCGGCCATAACTTTGAGAAGGCGTATACGAAAGGAATCCCTGGAAGCACTGGCCATCACAGAATAATTCACTATCTTTTCGGCGGCATGAAATGTCTCATACGTCACGAGACCGATGGGTATATCGACAGCAAAGGTAATGCAGATAGCGTCCCAAAAGCAGCGTCCGTGGTTGATGGCGTATCGGATCTTCTGGGAGCTGTTTCCATTTCTGAAACCGGCAAATCCATCGGCAAGCAGCTAGTAACTGTGGTGAAAACTAAGACCAGGCCAGTGGATTTGGCATCGACTCTCGAGATCAAAACTCGAGCTGCGAGTCGGATGCTTGACATGGCCGACGTCACTCCTCAACTCTGGATCTCACAGACTCCGATCCTGGTCATTGGTTACCATCAATACCGCATGTTCAACAATGTCCAGAAGCGCAATGTTACGCAGGAAATTCATGATTGGGAAGCCGCCAACCAGACTGCTCTGCGGAAGTTGGCATTGCTGATCAAGAAGATCAGCGAAGTGGTGGGGCATAGCAGTGATCGCAATGCGACTGTAAAGTACAACGGCGGATCAAAATTGACAGTTACCACCGGCAAGCAAGAACGAGCGCTACCTGAGGACCTATACTTGCTTTGGGACGTAAAGAAACAGGGGACAGATGACGATATGATACAAGATCGCGGCAAAGCCATCGATGCCTCACATACGAAGTCATTAGAGTCGGTTCCCGCTCCGGGGCATATCCAGAGAGTCATGAGCGATATTGCAGGCTCTAAGCAGCCGTCAGGCGGCGTCCCAGCTTCGTTACCATCTCAGAACAAGATGCCTTTTTCCGACATTGTGGATTGCGCAGTGCAGGATGGATTGCGGCAGATCTTTCGCCGCATGTCGACGAGCCTCTCCGACTACCAATCTCTCTGCGAAACTCTTAAGTCTCGCGGCATTGATGTACTTGCAGGACGCCAACTACGTGACATCATGAAAGATCTGAGAAAAGGAAAGGACGATTGGGATCCGGATGAGAGACGAGAGATCAGAGGATTAAAAAGTCTGGCACGCGACTCCGCTTTTAGGCTCCTTTATATCTTTATCCTCAATTTGCATGAGTCAGGGGCCGGTGATCAAAATATGGCCTACAACGCAACCACATTCGTGGTCTCCCATCGTAGGATATTCAGATACAAAACCAGGAAGATGGTCCGACAAGCTTTTGAGATGCGGTTTTCCATCTCATACAATCAGCGGAAAGGTCTAGACAAGTGGCCCATCGATAATCCTTCTTATGGAAACTCAGAGGAGGAGGATGTAACCACTGAGGAAGAGGATGTCTATAGCTCTGATTGGTCATTTGAAAGCTAGAGACTGACTAACGTCTAACTGCCGATTTTACCTCTAGTGGCCTAAGATGGAAGGCGCATGAGGACTTGGATGGAACACTTCAGGTGTTGATCAAGGTTACCCAGCTTGTAAGTGGTGTTACTGCCTAAAGAACCAGGCATATCTCAGCCGAGTAGCCACCGTACCATGCTGTAATGAAAATTAAATCCAAGGTTCATTTTACTATGCAATAAAACAAATCGTTAATTGGGTGACTTTTATTTGTCCCTATTTTAATGTAAGAATTCTTAAGTATAACCTTAACTGGGATAGCAAGTAAGCCAGACTACTGAAGCGGGTAGTAAGGCAACAGACCGTCTGTTAGCGTTTTCTTATCCATTATTATTTATTTAATCGGCTTCCTATTACCCAGCTGAATAGGTATGCTGAATCGAATCTTGTACTATTTCTTCAACTTCCAAGACTTGCGCGAAAGTAGTTTGCCCAATCTCATCTAAGGTATCTTGATGCAGTAAGTCGTGCGATAAGTCTACTGCAGGCACATAAAGACGCCATGAATGAATAGATAGGGCTCTATTGCAGAGCTTCTAGGAATGAGAACTGCCGCGGAAAGCGGAGAGCAACACGATCCCAAAAACGCATGGAGTTGGGCGAGAGCCGGACAGGGTAGAACTTTTGAAATTGCTGATCGAGCCTCGCTAGGACTCTAGGCAGCCATGAAGGAATCTGCTTATGCCTCTCTACATACACACTATGCCATTTAAAGGCCTGGATTTTCATTAAACATTTCCTTTTAATTTATATTTGGTCAGGTGCTATCTACATGGACAAGGGTCAAACCAACATTTGGTATCATTGCTGGCCGTTTTGACACTTAGCGTGGTATTTCAGCTGATGGGGGCCGTACCATATTCGGAATTGCACCAGGTACCATATCATAATAAAAGAAAAAAACGAGTTTCGCGTCAGTTCTGGTGTCAGAATAGGATAATTGGTGCGCTATACGTGGAAATGATATGCATGTTCATGTGCATTGAACGTGGTGGAGGCCGCTTCATTGACATCGATGTTTGAGAGACATTGCTTGAAGACAAACTTTGGGAAACCAGAAAAGAGAATGCCAGAAATATTAGACACTCCAAGAGACAGAATGTTCAAAATCAATTAGAAGAATTATAATACAACTGGCGCGCGATGATGGAGCAGTACTTACAGCAAGTAGGCGATGCTGGCAGCCAATAACGGATAGGCCGTCGCAATCAGCACGGAAGTCCCGCCTTGCTATTATCCTAAAAATAACTTATCCCGCATGTGTTTTCTTGGAATGAGCTGCCTCTTTTCGATTAGTTACTCGGACTTGCTATATTCCGAGGAGGTTCAACCTATCATCAGTCGCAGTTCAATCCTTCATTGCAGGGGACATACGAACACGGTGCGGAATTGAGTGAACTAGCAGCCAACATGCATATCAGCAGCCAGTATGCATTCAACTCCTCGTTTACCGGGCACAGCTCCCTGTCTTTCTTATCATATATAGACAGGCGATACCCCCTCCTGATTCTCTTTTCAGAAACCGGTTACTATCAAATGTGATAATTTAAATTGTCTCGATATGGCAGCCGTAATGGACTCGCCAGTGTTCAGAGAAATTGCTATAATCCTTGAACACATCGATCCTTTCCCACATCCTGGCGAATCAAACTTCGAAAGATGTCGAGGCTTTAGAAAAGACAAAATGGGCCGCTGCAGAATCAGCCTGGCTCAAGAGCAGGATCGAATCGATAGCCTTTTGTCTCAATTCCGGAGCATGACCAAATGTGTCGACACCAAAGGCCTGCATGATGAAATGAAAACATTCATCACCCTGACACACTGCAAAAATCATCATCGCGATGAAGCTGTTAAAGCTTTCAATAGATGGAAAAGGCAACGGAAAGCAGCTACCTCAAATATACGACCAGTCACTCCGCCGAGGAGTGTGACATCACACGATGATTCATTCGAATCTGACTCTGATACCAACAGCATGTCATTTTCTAGTCTTGAGAGAGGCATTCCAGATTATGACAAGTCTATATTGGATTCTGACATTGAAGACAAAATACAGAGTTTAAATATCGCTACATCTGTGCGCCACGCTAGCACACAGACAATGGACAATGACATTAACGAAAGCGGAAGAGAAAAGTTTGATGAGATGCTCGGTGATGTCCATTTTCCTAAATTAGGGAAAGATTACAACCACGGAAAAATATCTCAAACAATGCAAGAGAGTTTTAGGGACATATCACAGGCCGGCATTCTCTATGTCCTTGAGCATACTAAGTTACCTGGCTTATTCAAGATTGGACGATCAAAGTATCCTCAAGATGTGAGACACAACCAGAATTGCTACAAAATTGAGACAGATGGTGTCCATGCGACGGAACCGTTCATTGGCTATGCGCAGGCTGAAAAACTTGCTCTTCAAATTCTACGGCATAAGAGGCTCTTGATTATTGAATGTATTCATTGCTCAAAAGCTCATCAGGAGTGGTTCCTGGCAACTAAGAAAGAGGTTGTCGATGTTGTTAAGCTAGCAGAGCGGTGGTTCAGTATACCCGCATACGCACTCCAAGGCGGTGTGTACAGATTAACCCCAAAGGCAGACGGTATACACAAGAAGCTATATCACTTTTCTGTGTCCAAAATGGATAAACTTATGAACGAAGTCTACGGATCCAAAGACGCTTTCCGCACATTGCCTGATGCGCCATCGACAGCTGCAACACGAGAATTAGGCGCTTCTGCTGAAAAAGCTGCTGAAAAAGCTGCTGAAAGAGAAGCTGAAAGAGCTGATGAAGAAGCAGTCCCGAGAATTTTAGTCGACGAAATTCTTGATACAACACCTCCCCAGAGATACAAGACGCGGGCTAAATCTCACGCGGCAAGAACTGGCGTCAAGGGAGAGAGTCCTTTGTTGGAAACGGAGGAAATATTTGCAATGCACCAGAGACGGTCGAGAGAGACGACGCCCGATGGGGATGGCAATTATAAACTTGTGACAGAGCTTGAAATGACGAGAACTATTTACACAAAAGTCTCGATATCGGAGCTTAACCAAGGCAGTGGAGTTTATGACTTTTCTAAACATGTTGTCTTTGGTTGCAATGGAGAGAAAGAGAGGCGTGCGGAGATCAAAGTCCAGGAAGTTGGAAAATCTGAATAGGAATACTATGTGAAATGAGCAAGCATAGTCTAAGAATAAGCCTTTGTAATTTAGTTCGAATTGTGTATGTATACTGTTGTAGTGCGTATATGTATCCTGAAAGCAGGACGGTTTGTTGACTTTTACTGTTCTTGGGTCGAGCATATACCACTAAACATTGTCTGTGTCGTCTGTATGTTCTTTGTAGCTCAAGAATAGGTCCAGGTTCGCGATCATGCCAGAGCCCTGAACTAGTAAGAGTACTTACCTTGTAATTAGGGAAATAATTCCTCGTGAGTGAACATTGTTTCGTTACGACAGCTTATCTGTTGATGTGGCCTGCGACTAGTGTCATAGAAACTTTTATCCGGATTGAAACTGAAAAGCTGCTGTAAAGACGCTTGTTTCTTCTAAGTTCGGACGTAAATACAACCCCAATTCATAGTTCTGCGTACTGTGCCCTTTCTACCTTCTTTTTACCTTCTTTCAAACCCCGGCTGTAGATGAGTGTTTGAGCCCTCGTCTGAGCATTGTAGTGCCTCGAAAAAAAGGCCGGTGGGTTTTTGTCACAACTGAAGTGAAATAGCGCCATTATTTACTAAGCGGAGCAACCAGCTAACTTGCTTTAGTTAGTATGAACAAAGGCCCACTGGCCAGTTTTTCGAGATAATCATGATTCTCAGCTTACCTTGTGCATCCTAGAGTTTTCTGCTGATTTTCAGAGTTATGCTCCTAAGATCAACACTAAGACCAGTATAACGCAATTTCTTTCATTTTATTTGTTCTTTAAACAACTCAAAAAAATCTGAAGCCGTCCGGCAATAGCGACCTATTTGGCTAACAGATCCTCCATTTCCCTAACCTTCAGTCTGGGAATACCACTTTGCACTCAATTGGAGGTATTCAAGCAGATGAAATGATTACAAACAAGATCTGACAGACGATTCAAGAAAGATATGGAAACCTCAGACTCGAAGATGAGTTTTATACAGCTAATTGAGAAAGGTCACGTCTCGATAAACTGATAAACTGGAAACTAGAATGGATTGGAGACATTTTATCAGAAGGATAAAGTTTGTTGCAGAGCAATTAAAGATCTGGGAATATGTTGACCCAGAGTGGTCGAAGGAGAACACACTTTCGGAAAAGGAAGACGAAGTTAACGTTGAAGAGATTTATGACATCAGTAAAAAGTTCTTTGAGAAGGAGTTCGCAGCTACTCTAGCTAAAGATGATCCCGAGATGCGGGACTTACTATTCAAGATCATACTGGAAAATCAGTTGGAGACAAAGATGTATCAGCAAAGAAAGAGAAGGTTCAAGTACGGAAAAACGAAGGAAGACATTCAATGGCTAGCACTGGCTATCTTAGATGCAGTTGGTCCACTATGGAGGCAAGCAATACTTTACAAGACCTCTCCCAGACAGATATTACACTCTTGAAAGATTAGCAGCACAGAGTCATGGCGAAGATATCAGAGGAGCCCGTGATCGTTTCTGGGAAGTCGTCACTCGAAGGAATATCCAGAATTGGACTGCCTTGGCTAACGACTTCTATTTGGCCTACGAGAATGCATTGAGCTTAAGGTGTCCGATATTACGGAGGAAGTAGCTGCCAGAGAGTTTCTTGGAACGATTCGAAGGGACCACCAATTGGACTGGAGCATGGGAAAACGTCTATACCAACTGAAAAAGAAAGAGATCGCTGTACTCAACGATGGAAATTTCATCATGCGCCTCGTTCAAGCATTTCATACTAGCATAGCGGATTTGGAAGCATAGACTCAAAGAATCCAAAGCAAGGCGATAGCTACGAAAGAAAGTGACGAATAAGATGACTGCCGATCACGATCGCGCCACCGGTCAAGTGACCGAGCTCGATTTAAATCGACAGATCAATCGCGAAAAAAGTCAAATGAAGTTCGAAAACGGCAAAGACCGAAAAGATGTTTGGGTTGCCGCAAAGTTCATCAAAATCAATGATGAAACAAAATGGTGGATTTCGTGTTGGAATTTCCAGGCGATATATGGCAAAGAGATAGCGCCCTCCAATGCGACTCCAGGAAAATATGTGAGAGACCAACTAAAGAAGTATTTTGATTTTGAGAATAGGAAAGAAGAAAATAAAGCTGCTCTGAAATGGATCGAGGAGAAGCAAAAGTCAGGAACTGGGTCAGATAATTAGAGAGAAATTTTTCCACTTCCCCCCATAGCCTGTTCGCTAGTTATGAGCTCGGTATTTCCGTCAAGCTGCGTTTGGAGCTTCCACCCAGAAAAGAGTCTTGTATTCAAGATACCAAACTCTTGACAATTGCTGTATGATAACCCCATTATTGAGTCGAAGTCTGAAGCCAGCACACACAGAGAAGCGATGAGCTGTTGGTTAAACTGAGTGTAATCGACCAGGAGTTAATGAGAGGCGAACTCCAGCGATCCAGTCCAGCAGTTTAGTGGTAGATGCTTGAATGCAAAGAGTATATTTGGCGGAACAAGAGTCTTTTTTTTTTTTCACAGCGATACAACTCTTGCAGCTGAAGATGCCTCTTCCCTTTTGCCAATGGTCTCGCCAACTGCATATACTCTCCTTATAAACTGCAACGACACAATGGCTAAAAAAAAGGTTGATCCCTTAGAAATCTGCCTGGCATGTCACACACTTATTGTGGAATAGCTAGGATCAAGCTATTAGCAATTCTATCTCAATTGCATTCAAAATGTTACAAAACGCAAGATTGCGCGGTAGCATTCCAGCAAGCAGAGGGTGGCAGTGGTGCGTACAAAGTCTAAGGAAAGTTCTCTAAATCTAGCCGAAGTCATAGGCACAATACAGACCACAATCAAATACTTGACGTCAGCAAAGCACTAGGCAAGAACTAAGCAAAACCTCCAACCGCAATTAAAGATAAATAACTATATTGGCTCTAATTATATGTAGACACATGAAGGGGGGATTCCACTTGATTAAGAGGTGCAAATCAGCCCCGCTACTGAAGGTGTATTTATGCTTTTCCATAGCATTGGAAGGCATCACGCACTAATAGGTAGAAAGGGGGGGATCTTTTTCTTTAGAATGTCACACCGTGCACTGTTTCAAATACTTGTGCGAAATACCATGCTGTTTAACTATCTTATTCTATCTTGACTGCTCAAGCATTTAAACTATTCTCTCATAACCATGTTGTCTTGCCATAGTGGCTGCTGTATCCCCATTTCTATCCATAAAGCGTGGATCTGCACCGGCTTCCATTAAAATAGCCATAACCCACTCGTGACCTCTACCAGACGGCCAAAGGATAGGCGATCTCCCAGCAATTATCACTAAGTTAATTTTTACGTCGGTCTTTTGCGCTAGAACTTCAACGACTGCTTCGTGTCCATTTTTTGCAGCGATGTATAAAGGTCTTTCTCCCATGGATATTCTTTATATCTGGGTTGATTTCTTTATGCATTGGCTGTTTAATATGATCAACATCTCTATCCTTTGCTACGTTGTAGAATCTTGAGATGGAGTGCTATCTATCCCAATCAAAGCAAATAATATTCACCTAGGATAAAAGGCTCAAAACTAAATTCTAACCACACGTTTCCGCAGCCCTAACAACCTCTTCCGTGATAGCAATTAGGCGATCTCCCTGTCGGTTAAAAAGTAACGTCATTACTTCTTCGCCAACTATTTCATTTCCCGCAGCAGCTTTAAAGTACTTCTTCTGTGATAATGATCCGGTCTCCTCACCAATTCAATAATAACTCCATTATCTCCTTGCCACTTAGTTCATTTCTTGCTGCAGCTTTAATGACTTTTTCTGTAATAAGCATCTGACCTCCTTTTTGTTCAAAGAGTAATGTAATTATCTCCTTGCCGCGTGTCTCGTTCTTGGCTGCAGCTTCAATAATTTCTTCCGTAATAATCATCTGGCCTCCTCGCTGGTCAAGAAGTAATTTTATTACTTCATTACCACTCCATCTATTCTTTACCGCAGACTTAATGATATCCTCCGTAATAGTAATATGGTCTGCTCGTCGGTCAAAGAGTAATGCCATCATCTCCTTGCTATGTTGATTTTCTACTGCAGCCTGAATAACACCCTCTGTGATAGTAATATGGTCACCTCGCCGGTCAAGGAGTAATGCCATTATTCCCTTACTGAATTCATTTCCTGCCGCAGCCTTAACAACCTCTTCTGTAATTGCAATCTGGTCTCCTCGCCGGTCAAGGAGTAATGCCATTATCTCCTTGCCATGCCAATGTCTTGCCGCAGCTTTAACAATATCCTCTGTAAAATGGTCTCCTCGTCGGTCAAGGAGCAATGATATCATTGGATTGCTGTTTGAGTTTCTTGCTGCAGCCTTGAAAATGTTTTCTGTGATTGTAATTTGGTCTCCTCGCTGATCAAGGAGTAATGCCATTACTTTCTGACCATTCCAGTTTCCTGCTGCAGCCTTAACAATGTCTTCTGTAATTTCGATCTGGTCTCCTCGCCGGTCAAGAAGTAATGCCATTATTTCCGCGCCTTTCGAATTACTTGCCGCAGCCTTAATAACGTCTTCTGTAATTGTGATCTGGTCTCCTCTTTGATCAAGAAGTAATGCCATTATTTCCGCGCCTTCCGAATTACTTGCCGCAGCCTTAATAACGTCTTCTGTAATTGTGATCTGGTCTCCTCTTTGATCAAGAAGTAATGCCATTATTTTCGCGCCTTTCAAGTTACTTGCAGCAGCCTTAAGAACGTCTTCTGTGATTGTGATCTGGTCTCCTCGTCGATTAAGGAGTAATGCCATCACTTCTTCGTCGAAGCCTGTAGTAATAGTATGCATAATCTCTTCTGTGATCGTGATGGGATCTCTTTGCTGCTTAAGGAGTAATGACATTATTTGTTTGCCATTCCACGAATTATCTACCGCAGCCTGAACGATCTTATTTGTTATGACGACCTTGTCTCCTAGTTTTTCAAGTAGAAGCTCAATGATAGGTTTATACCCATTCTTGACAGCCAGATATAATGGCGTGTTGCCATTCTTATCCTTCGAGTTAGGATCAACTCTACCTTTGTCGAGCAGGAGCTTAACGATTCCCGCATGGCCCTTCTCCGCAGCGGACAAAAGTAGCGCCATGCTCATGTCTTCCTCCGAATCGATGTTGATTCCTCTCTTAAGAAGTAGATTAACAATGTGTTCGTGTCCGTTGCAAACGGCGTAAAAAGATGGCGTCCCTCCAATGCTATCCCTTGTATCGACGCGGGCTCCTGCTTCAAGTAATAGTTCGGCGATAGCAGCATGCCCATTTAAAACGGCGTAGGATAGTGGTGTTAGATTGTGTCTATCCACCGAGTCTACCTGTGCTCCTGCTTTAAAGAGTATCTCAAGACCCTTCCAGTGGCTCCTAACGCCCTCAATTAGGAGCTTAACAGCGACGTAATAACCATTTCCTGCAGCCCAAGATAGAGCTGACCGCTTGTATGTGCCATCCCGAGAATTCACGTCGGTGCTATCCAATATAAGCAGGAGCTTCATCACTGTCGTAAGTCCAAAATAGGATGCAATCATGAGAGCGGTAAAATTCTGCGGGAAATCTGTGTTCGTGCTCCTCCAATAGATTCTAAGCCAAGTCAGGCAGCGACTTGAGGTCCCATCGCAGAGCTTTGATATTAATTGACTTAGTGAATTCTTGACATCGATATGCGATTCGCGGACGTGAGTGGTCCAATGCTTAGCAGAGTAGTCCAGGAAGACACGTTGGTCATTGTGCTGGAAATTCATTGTTTTTCCTTTAGGAGATTGGGCCCCAAACTCTGCGAAGAGTAAATGCCAGATGCAGATCTCGGCGAGAATGCGGTGGGATTCTTGCGGCCACAGTGAGTGTTTCCATTTGGTAATTGCCTGATTGCGTTTCGAAACATTCGATGGCTTGGTTTGGACCAAAAATTCCTTCGCTGTTTGGTGAAGCAGATAGACCCTTGAGTCAATGACCGCTATGAAGAGGCCGCAGAGATCTCGCACGTTCTCTCGGAATCGCTCTTCTGACTTGAGGTTAAGGTCGTCATACGACTGATGGTGGCTTCTCAACGTCAACGCTAAGTTCATCTCACTCAGGGTTAAGGGCCGCGCGGCTGAAACCACAATATGCAGCAGCTTCTTAGCCTCTTCAAAATTGCGGCTTCTGGATAGAATTCTTTCGTATGCTTCTTCAACCGTGTTGGGAAGGTGGGAAGTAATTCTGACTATTCCGCTTTTGTCGAGATCGAGGTCTTGCTCAATCAAGTCCAGAGTGAGATGCACCCACAGATACGTTCGGTTGGGGACCCGCATAAGTTCTCGTAATAGAATGCCTTGCTCGTCACTCCCAAGCTTCAGCTTTTCTCCAACAACCCGGACTCGAGCCCGAATGAAAATATCGATTTCTAGGGATATCTTTACCATCTCATCATCACTCTCCCCGCTTAGATGAATCACAGCCAACTCTGGAATGTCCGGAGGTCGGAAACCATGCTGAATACTAACATAGGGCCGGCTAGTTAATAGAAACTTCAAATTAAAGCTTCTTCCAGTGTTATAAAGCGTTTGTAAGGCCCGAGCGAGCTGGGATCTTCCGTGGTCTTCGCATTCGTCGATTGCATCTAGGAGACATATGATTTCGCCAGCGTTCCTGTCCTCAGCTACACTAAGAAGGGCGCTCCAAAGCTTTCCAAATGAGCTAGTAATCTCTTCTCCATAGACTTCAAATTGTTCGAGAACAGCCTCAGAGAGCAGGACGCGTTTTTGCTTGAAAAGTTGGTATAAGATACAGCAGAGAGCACTGACGACATTTTTCTGATCTTCAAAGTCGTCCTTAAAGAAGAAGTAGCATATTGTTCTAGATGCTGTGCTTTGCAATACTGAATCAATCAGGTGCTTTGATAGGACTGACTTTCCACATCCGGGATCTGCAGATACCCAAAGTGTTGTTGACTGTTTGCTTTCTTGCCACTCCTGAAAGAGCTTGTGAGCTACGAACCACTCACAGGTTCCTCGAGTCCGATCTGGATTTCGGTCTTTCCGATCTTCGTACGGTGATTTATAAAGCCTTCTCAGGATCTCTATTTCTCTCTCTCGACGTTGTCGGTCGGCATGGGCCGCATTGTTCACGGTCCAAAGTGGCTCAGGGGACGTAAGATTGCCTTGAACGACGATAGCATTGGGACCGAATGTGTTGCCGGAAATGACGCGACTATCCATTGCGTTCGAGATCTTTTTTGTTACGATTGATTGCAAAGATATCAATATCGGGTGGGGATTTGAAGACGACGGGCTGCGCCTACCGAGCAATGTGAGGCTGAATGGGTCACGGGATCTGTAGGTTCGCGAATGGTAGCTGAGTATCCAAATCCGCCATTAACATTTCGGTGACAGGGATTCTTTTGTCAGCGTAACTTCAACATTTAGAAGGACAGCAAAAACCGAGCGCTGCAGACGTGCGTTGGATGCACAGGGTCTAAAGTTATTATGAGGAGGAATAGTAGTAATAGCATTCTCCAAGGCGAGGGTTGCTACTACAGAGAGTTCAATGCTCGACTCCGTATAAAGTACCTACACATTCTAGTATGTCGCATCTCAACGAACATTAAGTCACGAGATCAGGGAAACAGAATTGGTCAGGCACTGTTGGGCACCAACCCGATTTTCTATGTAGGTATTGAGAAACATCCAAGTCTTTGACATGTACTGAGATGAGAAACAGTACTCCACTCCCTTTATTATGAGATAATTGGGATATTGCGCTCCTACTGTTGCTTGTATTGGGATGCTCTTACAAGTAATATTCTTCTTCTACCATGTACGCCTCAAGCAGTTTAGAAAGAAATGGATGATTTTTTTTTTTGGCTCAAATTAGCTGCCGTAAGTCATAGTGTGGAGGGGTTATAGCCAATCCTTCACGCGGGTGGCGTTGCCTCACCAAGCCAGCCAGGCCAAATATCAAGGTCGTACCTAGGTACCTACAAACTAAATATACTTACATCTCATACGAGCGTAATAAAAGCGACTTTGAGACCCTATCTTCTCCCCCATAGATTAGCTATTAACCGGCAGACTAGTAGTTGAGTGGATTATCATCAGCGAACACCAGCTATTGTACGTTTTTTTCGTTGTATTCTGTCTTATTGCACAGACCAGCCCGTTTGTGGCATGCTTTTGTTTCGGCCTCATTGTGACTACCGTTGCAGACCTCGAGTCGAAGTTCATACGATTACGAACAATGGATTATTCAAGATCCCGCCAAGCTCTTTTTTAAGGCAGAGTCAGATGATTGGTCTCCCCTAGAGTTCTTCTGGGCGCATATGATTCGACAGTCAGGAGATCTTCGCTATCTATCGAAATCATATCATAGGATCAACAGACCTTTAAACAGCAAATATCAGAAATAAAGAGGCGTTCTTTACCAAAAAGCATAGATCTACCATCCTTGGGGTATGGGCTACCATTGGCGATCAGTATGGTTTATGGCTGTTTCAGTTCAGTCGGTTCTAATCTACAATTGTGTGGGAATAGCATGTCATCTTGATTTCCATCTCAGCATAAATTTTAATGAAGATGCTATCTATGTGACAATATCCGCTAGGACCTCTTGGCTAAGCTCTGTCCCTTGTCTTCCATAGCTTTTCCGTACTTCTTGAGTCGGATCGCGTTGACGCTGACAAATCCAGTTGTGTCCTTTGGCGAGAAGTCACCAATCTCATCCATGGAGCTTTCGCTTGCATCATAAAGTTTGGCGGTATTAGACCAACGCCCAAGAACGGTGAAGGAACCCTTGTACGCTCGGCATCTCACTGAGCCATTCACATCCTCTTGCGAAGCAATTATGCTCTTGGTCAGGAATGCGCGCTCGGGCGAGAAGTAGAGGCCATTGTACAGCAGCTTTGCGTAGTTAAAAGTAACAAATTGGTCACGAAGAGCGCGAACTTCGCGATCCAGTACAAGACCTTCCAAGTCAACGTGCGCCGCTCGCAACATGGTCAGACCAGGTGTCTCGTAGCAGCCACGAGACTTCAATCCAATGAAGCGATTCTCGACAATGTCAAGACGGCCGACACCGTTTCTACGCGCAATGGCGTTGGCAGTCAGGAACAGGTCAACGGAATCCGTGACAACTTTTTTTTCACCCTCATACTCGAGTTTGACTGGGAGGCCTTTCTCAAAGGTGACGGTGAAGTCTTCAGGCTGATGAGGGGCTTCTCTCGGATCTACAGTCAATTGCCACATATCATCAGGAGGACTGGTATTCGGGTCTTCCAAGATACCAGCCTCATAGCTGTAGTGGGCCAGGTTCTCGTCCATGCTCCATGGCTTGCTCTTGGTGCTCCTGACGGGAATGTCCATTGCCTTGGCGTAGTCGAGCAGGTCGTTGCGGCCTTTGAACTTGTCGTAGAACACGGGATCACGCCAGGGCGCAATGACGGTGATGGAGGGTTGGAGAGCGTAGAAGGCGAGCTCGAATCGAATCTGATCGTTGCCCTTGCCCGTGCATCCGTGAGACACGGCGAAACAGCCCTCTTTTTGCGCAATGGCAATCTGTGCGCGAGCCGTCACGGGACGAGCGAGCGAAGTACCGAGGAGGTAGACATTCTCGTAGATGGCGTTGCATTGGATTGCGGGGAAGCACTGCTCTTCGATGAACTACACGAGGGCGTCAGTAATGGCTCTTAAGTTTCGTGGAGACTTCCTCGTGGTGGAGTGCATACCTCTCTGCGAAGATCCTCAATGTAGACCTTGCTGGCGCCAATCTTCAGCGCCTTCTCCCTGACGGCGTCAAAGTCCTCTTCCTGGCCAATTTTCGCCGTAAAGGTGATGACTTCATATCCTTCTTCCTAGACAACGTCTCAGTCGATGGATCAAACACAAAGGCCATGGCAATGACTCACCAACAAATACTTCAAGATGCAGCTCGTGTCTAAGCCGCCAGAGTAAGCGAGGCAGACCTTTTGTTTCGCCATCTTCAATCAAAATTGGTAGCGCTCGTGGTCCGGAGATTACTGGTGGTGCTTGTGAGAAGAGAATGAACGACTCCGAGAAACGGCACAAGTGAGGGGAATGAGAGTGCACGGTTGATCAGGAACTTCTTGAGCAAACGAATTGAAAACGAGGTGGGTCTTGTTACGGTCATGACGTATCATTGTTCATTGTCTGTTGGTTGCACACTATTTTGTTAATCCGCCAGTTGGTTGCCGCCTGCATGTGCGTGTAGCTTGGAGCAGGCGGCATAACCAAAAGCTGAGTGGTGAATTGATGGAATGCGGGCCATATTCTAGCCGGATTACGCTACACATGGCAAAAGGAATACTCCGTAGGATTGCACAAGCTGCGACGGTCCGCCGTGCCGTTACATCAAGACGGCAAAGGATTAGCCTATTAATGGTAATTGTCAATGGTAATCATGTAACGGAACAGTTGTGTATAAGGGATCACGGTATGGAGAAATGGTTGTAGCACATGCGCAACCACAGAATTTATGAAAGCGGCACATTTCCCTAGAAAAATGACTTAGGATTAAGCCAATCGATAACTTTTTATATTGGTTCAAGCTTAGTTTATTTTGATGTCTATTTAGATAGCTGGAAACCATTAATGATGATTCTGTTAGCACTCTCACGGCGCCAGCCTATATGCATCGCGCGGGAAAAGAACAGTCTCGCGAACATCAACCAAACCCAGATATCCCTGAACAAGACGATTCAGTCCAACTATTAGATGCGTCAGTACTGCAAATTATACAATTGAAAACTGGGGTAAGTGACAACTTACGCCCAAAACCGCCCCATGGCGGCATCCCAATCTCGTGCGCTTCGGTATATGGCCGCCACCCGGGACAATCTGGATCGATGGGATGCGCGCGATTCGTAAAGGCTGATCTCACTTCTTTATAGGAGTGAAGCAGTTGGCATCCCGTGACAATTTCTTGCCCACGCAGAATGATGTCGAATGAATTCGTCGTCGCATCATCCTGTCCCAATGAAGAGACATTGCATGGACGAAGGTGGGTTGGAAAGTGAGTTATTATGAATATATCAGTAGGTGAGTCCAGAGGCGACTTGTCGCTCGCAAGAAGCTCTCCTAGCGATGCTTCTTCCTCTCTCCTGAATTAGCGTTTAGTGATAATGTCCAACTTTAGCAAGGTTTGTCGCGATGAGTACATACGTAAGGTCTTCCTCGGCGTTCGCCACTCTGCTGAGGTGATCACGAAGGATAGCTTTAGCTTCATCAAATCGTACGCGCGGAAGCTTGCCGTTCTTATCCAAGCCCAGCTTGAAGCTTCCAGCAGCAGGATACAGCCTTTGCGCAGCTGCTGTGAGTTTGGCATACTTGTCGTCTTCTTGCAAGGACCGCAAAAGGAACACCAAGAGACTGTCTGCGAGCTCAAGAATCTCGGTCCAATCATTCTTCAGCGCAAACACGAGCTCAAGCATTGTAAACTAGACTTATATGTAAGCATTTCCTGAGGAGATCGTGTATATTCGGATTCATAAGGAAGGGTATCAGACCTCTGTCAGATGTCTTCCATCACTCTTGGGTTCTCGACGAAAGACGGTATGAATATCGTAGACACGTTCAAGATCTGCAGCGAGCGCCATTCCTAGATGCACCTCGCCGGTTGGTGCCAACATCGCTTGCCTGCCAAGATAATCGAGATAGAAGTGATCTTCCTCCTCAGCGGGGAACTCATAGCCCACGAATGCCGGCGTCGGAATGTAGTGAAAATCGTGGATTGCCATATACTTGACGGCCAATTGATGCACTGCCGAGAAGAGTTTGAAGATTGAGGCCGTGGCCGCAACCCGAGCGTCCAAAAGTCTGTGGTCGAGCCTTGTGTCTAAAAGAAGTATCCGCTCATTCAGCGAAGGCAGAGTCTCTCCAGGAGCTCCATGTAGCTTGAGGTTACTTGGGAGATTGGCCGTTGCTTCGGACAATATGTCCAGTGAAGATATCTGAGTAATAAATAAGGTCTCTGAGGTTGCATTGTCGGGCGCGGTTATAACGCACGAGATGCGAACAAGCGATTCGGGTGTTAGGCATTGAGCTGTGGTAAAAATGGCGGAGTCCGCGCAGCCTGTACTCTTCAACTCGGATTGGAAGAATTGGCCATTTCTTCTTAAAAGAAAAGCAATTGAGCCGCTGTTTTCATCGACAGAGATATTGTGGACACGAGCAGTAAAGGCGATGCCTTCATTTTGCCCAGTCTTGTTCGAATCACTGCCCGAAGTCTGAAGGTTGTTTGCTGGTAGCTCGTCTGCACCCATATCCGATTATGAACACAGTTATTCTTCCAATTTGGCTGATCTAAAGACTAAGATTATTGTCGAGCCTTAACGGACCTCGTTTTCTAGAGACGTGAGTTAAGGAAAAAAGAGGTTGCTTGGCACTGGAATGGACCTAAGATGTCATGTGCAATTTTGCCTTGATCAAATTTGAATGCAAGAATCTTGAAAGATATTCGGCGTAATAAGCCCCTACTTTTACTAATAGAAGGACGCGATGGCATAAGTAAGACACCAGAAATCTAGAACTGTTTCATTTCCCTTTTATGTTTTTATTATGTAAAAATAATGACACCCTACTCATTACAAGTAAGATTTAAATTTATGTTAATAAAAGTTATTTTCAAGACTTTAAGGCTGGTAGCGGTGGAAGATTGTGATATTAATTGCAGGTACATGTGGCAATGGTGTGCTGAGACAGAAGGATTCGGAGGATCAAAAATTCTCTGCCGTGTAAATAAGAAATACCAAGCAAAGACCAACGGCCCTCGCCACCCGCATTCCCGCGATCCTCCAAGCCATCGTTCTTACATGCATCATGCATGTACCTGTAAGTAGCAGTACATGAACATGCCAAGTTTGATGATGGCTTCCGTGCATGCAGCATAAGGGTTTGCGCCATCCCCAGTCTCCATAAGCTCATTCTTATTTCTGAAGAGTCATCTCATGGTCCAAAATCTTAGAGCAGTCTTTATTTATCTGATTATTTTTCTGGTGTGACCAAAAGAAAAAATGGCATACATGGCTCTTGAAGTTATCGACTATCAGCGCTTGCTGGAACGAGACAACAATGAGATCAAGAAGTTGGTCAGCATTTGCTCCAATGCCGGGCTGTTCTTTTTGGACTTGAGAGGAAAAGAGAGCAAATCCCTATTGGCAGATCTGCAGCCCATCATCGATGCTCAGCGCAACTTCTTTGGGCAGAAGCCCGAGATGAAGATGCCGTACGCGAGCCCTCTCGATGGTCGAGGGTAAGACGCCCCGTTTCTAGTATAAGGGTATGGCATTGACCGCTGCATACAGATACGACAGCTTTGACGAGATTTTCGTACAGAGACTCAAGGTTTGTTTGTAATTGTACAGAATTTACATGTACAGAGGCTTAACTGCTATATTTCACAGTTGTCGCGCGAGGAACAGGTTCAGGGCTGTCTTGCTCTGCCTAAAGACCTGCAAGCAGTTGAGACCAAAGTCAACAACGTATCCTCAAGAATTGATGCCATTCTTCGGGACATCTCCATGCTGCTATGCCAGAACTTGGACCCTCCTATTGCGACCAACGTTGTGGACAATCCTAGCAGCACCGGTCTGAGTAACTTGTGTCTGGGTATATCGGCTGCAAAGGCTGGAACTCCAGTGATGGGTGAGCATTTGGACGAGGACCTCCTGACGCTCACGTTCTACGATGAACCGTTTTTGGAGGTGCTGGACAGACAGGCACAAACGTGGAAACTCGTTGATGTGTTGGAACATTTGCCTATTGTGAATGTCGGCGATAGATTTCAGAACTTTTCTGATGGTCGACTGCATGCACCTTTGCATCGGGTTAAGCAGACGCCGAATGAGATAGATCTTATCATGTATGATTTGGATGCAAGTATACAGCAGGTGTGCTGATTTGGTACCAAGGAGGATACTGTAGTCGAATAGTTTTGGGTTTTAAGTTACAGGAAATTTATCTGAAGATAATATTTTGTGCTGGAGCAATCTCTCAATCTGTGAAAAGCCGCAGGCACTAGGAGTAAGTGTTTTTTTTTTTTCATTACGCATGGACATATGCACAGCTGCTCTCTTACTGCATCAGGAGGTAAAGGCACAGAAACTCTAGACAATATCGGCCACTGCTTTTATAAACTCTACATACTCTGAAGTTTTACTTAATGATAACCGTTCACGCCAATACCTTCTCAATCTCCGTCCGTCCATACTCGTAGCCACCAAAAAATTCACAAGACTTGGCGGGATCCGAACTGAGTTCCTCCAAACAGGCTTCAAATCCTATTCTCTTTCGCTCAATGACTTGCCACAGGTAGTTTCTGCCCTCTTTAGCCAGCAACGACTCATCTGCAGCTACCCACACTTCCATGTCAAGAAAAGCGCGAGACAGACCTAACAGGAATGCGCCGTTCTTTTGCGGTCGCATAGACCAGTTGAGCAAAGAGTGTGCAAACTTCGTGACTGCGGGTGAATCCTCACTCAATGGCGCGATGATATCGCCCAGACACGTCGGCTCGGGAACGCTGTGCCTGCGAGCAATTTCACATCCAAGGGCGATGAGGTCTGGGCGATATCCACGACGTAACTGCTCATCCATACCCGCCATGCCCGTGTTTTCTGGGCTGTAGCCCATCTCAGCACGAATAATTTGGAGGATTTTTGACGTCAACGTTTCGGCTGTCTGATATGGCGATGCTACTATGTTCTCCAACACACAAGGATGTACGAACCATAGCGGAAGGATGGCATCAAGCTTGATCTGAGATATTTGCAAGGCGGGCAATGGAACAAAATCGGGCGAGGCGCTAGAAGGGCACACATCTTGGGGTCCAAAGACTGGATGAGTAACAGCCACATCCTGCCGTGGAGGTAGGAATGAGTTTTCCAAAAGGGAGTGCCCTCCAACAGTTTTCCAGTACGCGTCTCCCGGGCGAGCATCCTTTTCCTGGAGAGAGTCGATCCAGGTACGCATGAGTTCGACTTCGCTATCGGTGAATGCGCCAAACATTCTGCCAGTCCAAGAGAGTTCTTTCATAAGCAGGCTCTTGCTGCTATTGCCTCTGTATACCCACGGCCTCGAGTCAGCCAAGGCGTGGAGAAAGCCGTATTTCCACTCATCACCTTTCTCATTGGCAGAGAAGGGAGATGAGAACCACTCTGATAGGCTTTTGCCACCGATGCGGGCTCGGCTGGTGCAGTGGATCTTGCGTGCAAGATTCGCCTTGCGGTGGAGGATCTGGATCAATCTCTCTTCAAACACGTCTGGCGTCTCGCTGTCGTCAAGGGCTTGCGAGAGCAAATATCCGGCCTGAATACGCTTCCACGCCTGGTCACAGTCCATCATGCCAGTCTTGCGCATAAGGTCCATGAAAGCGACAATGTTGGCCAGTGCCATGCCCGAGTGTCCCGAATCAGCATTATCGATTGATACATGCAGAGCGAAGTAGTATGCCGAGATGCCAACTTCTGGGAACTCTTTAGTTGCTCTAAGGCCAGTAGGTGCCAATGCCTCAAAATGCAAGTTTAGGCCCAGTATCTCAGGTAGAAACTCGTTGGGGAAGAGGGAAATGAGCAGTTGCCCGATTGAGTTCCTCCACACTTGCTCATCGTTTAGTTCAGGGTGGTCTCGGATGAATTCGATCGAGTCACATGCAGGAAGATCAACGCCATGGTTTCTCAGCAGATCTCTGTAAATCAAGACGTGGTTTTTCTCAACATCTCCATCGCCTAGTTCTTCGGAAAACACCTGCCATGCGTTCTTGGTGATGTCTCTGAGCACAAATGGCGTCGTGATTTTGTGAACACGACAGAGCCAAGCTCCGTCGATCAAGTTCAAAGGGGCAAGGCGCTTAAGCCATTGGACGGCGTCTTCTTTGGTATTGAACAGCTCTCGAGGGGATCCAGCCGCTCTTCGCCTGACATAGGATTCGAATCCATTAGAGACCTCTTGACGTTCAGCCTCGAGAAACTTGTCTAGGGCTGCTGAGTCGTATTCTTTTAGGTCCAGAATACTGCGAGTTGGTGGCTTGTATTTCGCCATGGCAAACCCGTCTTGCAAAAGTTCTAGAAGCATCTCTTTTGCTGCCGGTAGAATCTCAGGGAACTCTTCGAGGTTTTGTACTTTGTAGTACAGTTCTTTATATAGCGTGACTCGCTCTGCAAGTTTAGCCTCGAGTCTCGATTTCTGATTTGAATCCAAAGTAATGACGCTTTTGGCCTGTCGGCCGAACAATGTACGCCATTTCCGAACCAGGAGGAAGGCAATAGAAAGGGAGAAGAGGGCGAGAATCTTCGTGAAAGACATTGTAAAAGATTTTTAACTGGCGACAATATGAAAGACCGGCCGTATCTCTGACTTGGAATGAGAGTGAAAGAGATTTCAAGATATATGCTAGATTCAGTTGGAAATCAGTTCGATATCACGCGAGACTTTTGTAAAGTGACGACCATGCGTGCCTATTACATGGCGATGCTGGATGCAGCTTATGTATTTTCAATCGAACCAATCGCACGACTGCGTGAAGGACGTGCAAGCCTTGGGCACTCGAGAGTACAGGTACATACGCGTCCCTTTGCCGCTGAAGGATGAAATACTCGCCCTTCATCATGTGTAACCCAGCCCGTGCTTATTCTTACGCCAATCCCATGTTGCTACTGCCTAATTCCACGTGCATGTCTCGGTCAAATATGCTGGTGATGCAAGACTTGACGCCTTCAGGATTGCGTCTTGGCCGTATGCCGGCCATTTCGTTGAGTGTGACTAATAAGCCGCTGTCGAGAATTGGAAGACGGAAACTGGTACAATTCGCTGAGTGAAGTTGCCTAATACTCTAGATGTACCTACCAGACCATCTCTTCTGATTCTCCCAAGGCATGTCAGATACACGAAAGCGAGGTAACATCGCCACAGGAGGTTGATGCCATCTGCTGATGTTTGACACAATCCTTTATAAAGTCTTCAGATTTGGCCTGCCAAATACCGTGCCAATGCCTCCAATGCCGACAATATCCTGTCTGCAAGAACTCACCACAATAATAGGCTTACTTGAGCCTATCTGTAGCCATGGGAAAACTGCAATTCTTTTCCATTACTGGTATACGGATACTAGTAGCTGGTTTTCGTAAGACATTAACCTTCTGAGCGGCTACCATCGCTTCCGCATTCGCATATCGCGAGGCAGAATTGAACTCATTAGTTCCCGTCCCAGCTGACTACTGCATATTACATATGCATCCCTTCCTAGAGATGGTGTAGGTGAGACTGCTGCTAATTGCTTTCCACAGGTGTTTGAAGGATTGAGAGATGTGTCATAGAAATTGGTAAGATGACAGCTTCAGCCTAGAATAATACGCATGTTTCGACCTGAGCCGTCGAGGTCTCGTATACAAGCAATAACGCCATATCGAAATACTGCCGTGGCGACAGCAAAGTGGATTCTGAGCATCCGCGGAGGTTACAATTGCAACCCGCGCGGATCCGCCACCATTCCTTGGGCCAAGCGGAACATCTTGATGCAGCAAAGGATTCGTGTTTTAGATCCTTGCGGTTGATCCTTGGCGGCCACAGTTGGATAAATGATGCAAAATGAGAGTTCAGATCAGGGGGCGGGTATCGGGGATCAACAGAGGGGCCGTCACAAATAGTGGAGTGCGGAGAGGTTTAGGTGCTGACAGGGCTGAGCAGGAAGCCTAGCGGCCGGGGCTAGGGCATAGAATAGCCTGAACTAATCCCTAGCTCTTATTAACTTTCATCTGATTTCATTATTAACCGTAAGCAAAGGATTGATTCATATATAATTTATATACAAGATGGTGTTATAATATTGTTAAATGTTCTATAGCGTAGCTTTAAGAGCCATCTATGTGTTGTTTCACACATGCTTAAAATAGTTGCATTAGCCATATGCAAACGGAACAGTTTCTCCTAGACACGTGGATTCACCTCGACCAACATGAGAAGTGGGTACGTGACCTCATGTCAATCAATGTCCAACTACATGTACCCTTTTGATTCTCAGACTCCTACGTGTACTGTGCATTCAATGCTGGGTGTGCACAAGACAAGATCTAACCAACCCCGGCTAAATGCTGCCCCCCCAGCAGCACTCTAGAACTGTCAACTCACATTTCACAGCCCCCGGGACTCAAACAAATCGCACTTGATCACGTTTGTTGCACATACCTTGCAGAATGGCCACCAAAGTACTGACGGAGCCGCAATCGGTTGAGCTCCAGCCTGTCAAAGCCAATGGCAGCCCTGACTCAGCGTCGGCTGAAGCTCTCTCTGATCCGTCCAGTGGCTCTTCGCCTGCTACTCCAGCAGAAGACGCCAAAACGGCCATCGTCCACTCCAAGCTGCGAGCCACGCTCATTGTTGCGCAGCTGCTGGGCCTGAACCTCTTCAGCAGTTTCTGCAATGGTGTCGTCGTTGTCGGTCTGCCAGCAATGGCGACCTCATTGCACATTGACGAGGGGCTGCTTGTATGGCCGACCTCGGTCTTCTACCTGACTGCAGGATCGTGTCTGTTGCTAGCAGGCTCCATCGCTGATGTGGTCGGCACCAAAACGATGTGCCTGGTAGGAGCCTTTACTGCTGCCATCTCCGCCATGGCCTGCGGTCTGGCCCAAAGCAGCGGCCAATTGATTGCCTTTCGCGCTCTGCAGGGCGTCACAAACGCCATCATCGTTCCCTCGTCCGTCTCCATCATCTCGACCGGCTTGGAGGAGGGACGGCCGCGCAATCTGGGCTTTGCGTGCCTGGGTTTTGCTGGTCCGATTGGATTCTCGCTTGGTTTAGTTCTGGGCGGTGTCTTTGCTGACCGCACCGGCTGGAGGGCCGCATTCTATCTTGCTGCAGCCACCACTTTCGCTTTATTTTTGGCCGGCATTTGGGTGTTGCCGAAGAATGCTGCTCGTCCAAGGAAATCTATTTGGTCCCGGATTTTGACGGAAATTGACATCATTGGGGCACTCATCGGGACTGCAAGTTTGGTGATGCTGTCTTATGTCCTCGCGTAAGAACCCATCGCCAGTCAACCGTTTCTCAGCGTACATGTAGCTAATTTAGGCTGCAGAGTCTTATCCGCCGACATCCACAGCATTCACAAGGCATCTACCATTGCCCTTCTAGTTGTCAGTGCTGTCTTGATTCCTGTCTTCATAGGGTGGATGCAATACCAGGAAAAGCACCAGCGCAATGCACTTATTCCCAACTCGCTGTGGAAGAACTGGGTGTTTACCAGTTGTTGCCTAATGGTGCTCTTCACCACGGCCGTATGCAACTGCATGGAGCTATATAGCAGTCTGTTGTAAGTCGTCGGTAAATTGCAGCAGTCCTTTTATGGATTGAGTTAACACTGGACCTTCTCCAGCTTCCAGCAAGTACAGCGTCATTCTGCGCTGCATGCTTCACTGCAGATTCTCCCGTCGCTTATTTCTGGAGCTCTAACAAACATATCGACCGGCATTTTTGTCAACCGCATGCCAGTCATGTGGTCTGTACTCATCTCCTCGACCATCAGCGCAGTCGCGCCGCTTCTCATGGCCCTCATTCATCCCGAATGGCCTTATTGGTACGATGCTTTCTTCGCCCAGGTAAGTGATGCATAATACATGTACCCAGTTCAGCGCTACAATCGTCTCATGATGTTGAATCATCTCTAACTACATACAGATTTTGACTCCATTGAGCTGCGATATCCTCTTCACAGTTGGCCTCCTCGTCGTGTCAGACGTTTTTCCTACCCACATGCAGGCTTTGAGCGGAGCCGTCTTCAACACTTGCGCACAGCTGGGCACAGCCATTGGTCTAACCGTTACCTCGCTCATTGCCACCTCTGTGACCAATTCATCTTCCGACGCTGATAAAGAGTCGCCCAGCGCGCTTATGGATGGGTATCGCGCCGTCTTCTGGACCATGTTCGCCGCTATGGTATTGACTTGTGTACTCAGTGTGCTTGGATTACGGACAGTCAAGCAATTGGGTGTTAAGCGAGATTAAGTGGTCGCGTTGCCTAAGAAGTATACTCTTGGACATAAAACCTCTCGACACATTTACTTCTCTATAGCTAGGATAATCTATCCTACTATATTCCCAAAAGGTTATAAAGAAATAGAGTCATATATAATAGGGGTCCAGTAAAATTAACTCTGCATTTTAGTTCAAATTGATCTTAAATACGAAAGGCTGCGTACACTGAGTTTGTTGAGTTGTAATACATTTCTCCATATATGTAATGGTTTCGACTTTCAAACGTCTTATCATGCCATTTTATCACTGTCTTTTCAACAATCGCCTACTTTGAATCCTGTCTTGGTATAAACTTTATCTTAGAACCACTAAGCATCGTCCAGAACTGGGGCGGGTAATTGTCAAATCCTCCCTCAGGCACTTTAACCTGAATGTCGAAATTTCTAAACAGCCGCGGGACCACCAACCCAATAATGAGCCTTGCAAGATTTTGTCCAGGGCAGCTGCGGCTTTGACCGCCAAATAGCAGATTGTATCGTTCCAATGTTCTAAGATGGTTTTCGTCGCCGCTAAGCCACCTCTCGGGCTTAAACTCGCCTGCGTCTGGCCCAAACAGATCCCTATTTCTTGCGAATGAGGTCGGGTTAACACCAAGAACCGTCCCTTCTGGAAAGAAATGACCGTGGAGATGAAGGCCATTTCGCGGAGCCACTCTGGACAAGCTGATGTTTGTGACGTGCTGCAGGCGCATCGCCTCTCTTACGCAGGCAGAGGTGACTGTGCTGGGCCTGTCTTCAAATGCCAGCGGCATTCGTTCACCTCTGCACTCTTGCTCAACACGCTTTTGCAGGTCGGGATTGGTGCAGATTCTGCATAGGATGGACACGAGACTGGCGCCCGTGGTATCGTGTCCGGCAGCCACAGATGATCCAGCCATGCCTCTGGCATACCCCACGCCGAAGTCTGGCCTTTTGGCGTGGATTGCCAGTAGCTGCTCCATAAGATCTTGGCCATTCTCAAAACTGGGATTCTCAATTGAGGTGCATCTGTGCACAAGCTGCCCGATTAAGGACTGGAAGATGTATCAGCGACTGAATTCTTAGACAAATGTTATCGCACTCACCGGTGCAATGTGGGCTGGAAGGCCAATTCCGTCTCTCGAATGATTGGTAGGGAGACCCAGAATCCCAAATGCGTATTTCTTTAGCATGGGAAATAGGTCGAGCAAGACGCGCAGAGTGGGCAAATGGCCCAAGACGGTTGTCCGACGCCAGAAAGCCACGTTAAGCTCGAGGTCTCCCCAATCATGGCCCTGTTCAAGAATATTGTCTGGTGATCCAGACCAACTTATGCTAGTTAAGCATTCTAAATAGTGAGTATGACGTTGATGATTCAGCCATCTTGGATTCAAGAGGATTATCTTACCTAAAATCGTGATATGCATCCATTCGCTCGTTTCGACTTCTTCTCCATTCAGTCGATTAAGCCTCTCGCAGACCCTTTGCATGGCTTCAACGACCTTGGGTTCGTATCTCTTCAAATTGCTAGCCGTGAATGCTGGTCCGCCGCTTCTTCTTATCAGCTGGTAGCGTGCCATGTCTGTTTCCGCTAGAAGATGACAGCCGTCTATATGATGGCGCCTGATGAACAGATCCAAAACACCAGATGAAAGCCTGGTCCCCTCTATACGCAGCCATTAGCGCCACTTTAAAGGGCTGACACAGACAGGACCACGTCACGTACCGTACCACGGGCCCTTGTCGAGAGGCGTACTGGACTCTGTATGCGAGTGAGTTAGGCTCAACGTCATCAGAAAGGAAATATAATACTATATATCGCATCGAAAGCCTCCTTGCTATTGCATACGACTTCGTTAGGAGCGGTCCTGACGACTGGGCCATACCTGTCGTGCAATGCGAGTTCATAAGGCTTCGCAACAATGATCTTTCGAATTTGCCACCAAGGTGAGATGGCAGCGAGCTTGGGGCCAGGCAGTGCAGCCAAAGGGTGGAATAGCAGCCGGTATGTTGCCACGAAGACGAGGGACAAGACACATGTAATGAGAATGGCAATCCATTGCGTGGATGCTGCTTGAACTATGAAGGCCATTTTAGCTGATTACACTACATTTCACAAAGGTTCAAATGTAAAGCAGAAACGATTTATATATCCGAGTCTAGCAAGTCTATTTAACAAACATTCAATAGGCAGTCAGATTCCACATCAAGTCTTCACACTAGTTTCCCTAGTGTTTGGGGAAATCAGCAATAACCGCAACTGTCACTAGTGAGAATTAAGGGCGGAAGAACTCTAGCGATGGGGGCACCCAGCTCGTTTTATAGCTCGCGTTGATCACACCCCTCTTCTTATCTTCGATTAAAGAGATAGAGCCTGATCTTACAACTACTGTTTTGAGAAACTGAGGCCGGGTGTTGGCCAATGAGAGCCTCTGTCATTCGAAGGGCGCGCCGATTGTGGCCGCTTAGCTAAGCCGAACTTGACAGGCAAATCTCGCTCTACCTATGTGATATGTTTGAGTTGAGAGCTTACTGTTCATCTTACTGATAGGTGTAATCGGATTAAGATGGGGAATCGGAGCCAGATGGGGTATCAGATGAAGAGTATTTTATGCATTTTAGATGTCAAAGATTTTTTCCTTCTTTATTTTCTCCTTTTTTCTGTCTTGTCTCGTATTGCGAAAACTCTTCCTAGTTTGACACAATTAGGACAATGCATCATCAAATAGTCGCACTAGATGCATGGCATGTGCCTATCCCGCTGGATCTTTTGCAATTGCCGGCCCCGCACTCATACGACTTGAAACTCTGCGAAACTAAATCAACCTCGACTCAAGAGATCCAGGATCGCGTCAAAGATGCCACCATCATTGCCGTCACAATCACCCCGCTTGACGCTTCAACTCTGTCAGCAGCTGTGACGCCAAACCTCCGATTGGTGGTGGTCATTGCATCCGGCACCGATGGCATTGATAAACAACAATGCAAAGCAAGAGGCATCAGGGTGCTGAATTCACCCAGCGCGAATACTGAGAGCGTTGCAAACCATGCCATGGCAATGTATTTCGCATGCCGACGCCGTTTATTGACGATGCACCACACCATGTTTAGAACAGACGAATGGAAGAAACAAGGAACGGTTACACGAAAGATGCTTTCTAGAGATCAGGGATTACCTTTATCCTGTCAAGAAGAGGTTGTGGGAATTATTGGACATGGTGCAATAGGTATGTACCCACGATAGAGCAAAAGCCAACTCTTTCTGACATAGGTGAACAGGTCAACGTATTGCTCAGCAATGCCGCGGCCTTGGAATGACTGTCTTGATTGCTTCTCGGAAAGCCGCAGCATTGAACGCTACCGAGCCGACGCCGATCGGGACAGAAGCTTCCAATGGTAGAACCCCGTTCACAGAGGTTCTGCGACGATCATCCGTGATTGTACTATGCTTGCCCCGCAATCCAGAGACCATCAATATGATATCTGATGATGAGTTCCGGATAATGTCTCGAAAGACTGTCGTGGTAAACGTCACGCGTGGGGGCATTGTAGATGAGCATGCCCTACTCAGAGCTCTAAGAGGCGGGCTGATAGACGGGTGTGCTACGGATGTATTTCTTAAAGAGCCTTCTGGAGCAGGTGACCACTGGCAGGACGGCGATAGCCCGATTCTTAATCTGAGTGAGGCCGAAGCGGACGAGGTGAATTTATTGGTCACGCCTCATGTGGCGTGGTGCGCAATCACAACTATAGACAACTATTTGCAGACTTTTAAGCAGAACGTCGAGAATTGGTGTGCCGGAAAGATGACCAACGTTGTGGTCTAGCAAGGACTAGGGACAAAATATAGCTACTCATTCTGACAATTAGTGTATTATTATGACTTGTTATTCGCCGAAATGCGCATCTATTTGCTCTTACAGTGTTTCACAGAACAGCCTCTTGTTCAATCCCAGCGGGATTGATAGGCATGATCCGAGTAAAATGGCGCTCGCACTATTTGTCCTTGGAGTTCCACATGACGCCGTTCCGAGAATAGTAATCACTGCTTGTCCAGGAATGGATAATGGTGTAGTTTAGCGCCTGAACCTGGCAACTAAGAATGCGCCACACATTTCAATGAGACTCAAGGTAGCTGAAGTAATATTTCGGCAGTATCGTATTATAAAATGCTATAAAAAGGGCCAAAAATAGTCGCTTATACACTCGCAGCAATCCAAGGCTAGCTTGACCAGGCTATCAATCTTAACAAAGCTATTCTAAGTGTCCTATTTCGTGTCGCAGTTGGAATAATTGTATAACCATGCCTGCAATCAGCCGTTGATTGTATCTTTGTCATATGTTCTCAGATATTTCTTTGCGCAATCTCTCTACGAAGCGAAAAGGTCAAGAATACGGTACTATGAGACCGATAAATCTGACATCGGCCAATCACTTTGCGTTTCATCTGCCGTGGGAGCAGCCAGACAGAGCTGTGCGTCTCTCAATGCGGGCGTTCAAAGTGGGAATTCGGCCCTTCATCTCCCAACTCAAGACTATGTTGTTTCCCGTTAAGATACAGAACCTCTCGGGCAGTGATGCCGCATTGTTCATACTATCTATAAAACTTCTATCATCAGTCGCATTTTACAACCGTTTCGAGAATGCTAGCCACGGAGTATATGTAGATTCATCGTATATTGACTTCCACCAATCAAGTGAGTTCATGAATACCTTTCAGATGCTCTCAAGTAAGCAGCGCTAGGTCCTGTATTTAACTCGCGCCGCAAATCTGCCCACAGAACCTACATCTTGCGGTAATCACAGATACTGATATTTATCATTGAGTTCATTCCGCGATTCAGCAGATTCATTTGGAAGACAAAAACAGCTGGCATTGAGTATGATCTGCGATTAGCGAGATGGGCGACTTTCTTGTCTGGGAATTAGCGGATACAATCTCTCATGTTCTCAAAATGCTCAGTCATCCATCCAGCTTTACGCGGTGGGCTTATCCTACCTTTAGCAGATGAGCGGCAGCTTGATTTTGCTTATGAACCCGACAGAGTTCATTTCTGGGAGACAACAACATTGGAGTGCTGTCGGACTTTATAAGGTAGCGAGGGTGCGCTATATAAATCGTCTCCATGATATTCGGACAAACGGTAATTTAGTTCAAGACGGGGAACAATGAGAGTTATTCTTGGGTGCTGAAGCCAGCCAATATCTCAAAGTACGAACAGGTTATGATAGAAAAATGACTTCAGTAATTTTCGCATTTCTCTTCTCGTTGTATCAAGACTTGGAAAACGTCAGGCTGCATCTGTTTTCAAGCTTTATGCTTATCATGCATCGGTTGATGGCCGCATACTCTCCAAAAAATGGCCAGTGGCTTGTTTACGCTGAAGAAAACGATTCGGTTGAAGTTACTAGTCTACACACGAGCTGGACAGTCTCTCTAGATGGTCTAAACATTCGCACAGTCCATAATGGAATCATCCGCCATTAAGCGTTATCAGCCATTCGCCTGAAACCATGTTTCGGATGTTCATTCCATTATTAACGATAAACTGCCCGTACCAGATACCAAGCTCTCTATCTGGGCCGAGGCTCATACGTCTGTCTAGGTCAACGTCATCTACTTCGTGCTGGGATCTGAAGAGATTCAATGCCCACCGATGCTTCCGGCATCCTCACCGTGGTCGAAGCCACTGAAGACATGAACGCCACCATTCTAAGCGTGTCTCTGCCGGGCAATACCTTGACCACCGTCATCTACCCCATGGCTGGCGGGTTTGACAAGGCCTCGGCGCTCAACACTTCAAGCTCACTTCGTGGAGCAGCCTTTGCCGCAGACGAAGTGGCAGGAGGCGTCCTCGACACGCAGTATCTGCCTCTCGTCGATCCCAAACATCAGACGCCCAAATAATCGACGCGGCCAAGAGCATGGCCCATTTCAAAGAAGAATATGCCAAGCTGAAACCACCGCCAAAGACGTCAAGGCTCTTTTACCAGGAAAAAGCTCCGCGGGTTGTGCGCCAACGTGCCCGTGGTGCATAGAAAAGGCCAAACGGCCTCAAGAGCTTCTTCACAGCAGTGGGCGATTTCTTCCGCCAGGTCGGAAAGGTATTCAAGGACGTCGTCAAGTTCGTCAAAGAGGCCGCCGAAAAGGTCTGGAAGTTTGTCGTCCAAATCGGAGAAGTAGTCTTGAACGCCGTGGTTGAAACGGTCAATGCCGTCGTCGACGGAGTGAAATGGGTCTTTGATGTTCTCAAAACGGGCTGGGACTACGTTGTCTGTCAAGTTTGTAAAGTTCCTCTTCAACTGGAATGACGTTAAGAGGATAAAACAGGTTCTGCACAACATTACCAATCTCTTTCTCAAGCATCAGCCAGCTCGATGGCCATAGAGTCACTTGGCAACAAAATCGATGATGTTGCCGATTAGCTGCGAGATTGGGCTGGCATCTCGGACTGGTCCTCTCTGGGCGATGTGGCTGGGAAGCCGCCTGCCGATAGCGGCCAAGATCCTTCCAAGGGGCTTGACGGAACTTCGCTGCTATTTGCCAATCACTATCGTAGTTAGGTCAATAAGCTTGAGGTGTTTAGTGTCCTACCGGATAGCAGCCCTTATGAAACTGCAGACCTTATCCAAATCCTCTTGGACGCCATTTCCGACCAAGGAGAAGTTCTGTCACAGGTTTTCGACGACCTCCAGGAACTGCTAAAGAAGGTTGCTAAGTTCAGTGTTACTGAGATTCTCAAAGGCATTGCTGGTATCATAGGCAGCGCGGCGTTATCCTCGGTCAAGGTGGTGGTCGATGCCTTGTTCCGTGTATTGATTAGTCTTGCGGATTCGGCGATTAGTCTCTTGGATGCCAAACTCCACATCCCCATCATCTCAGATATCCTCAACGCGATTGGGGTTCCTGATATTTCCATCTTGGATCTCTTCTGCTGGATTGCTGCCGTCGGTTACACCGTCCTTTACAAGGTCATTCAAGGCAAGGCGCCGTTCCCGGATACCAGCGACGTCAGAGCCATGATTGCGGCCAAATCCTGGCCAGAACTGCAATCGGTCTTCTCCAAGAAGCCTGCGGCCATCATGGACGGTCCCCTCGACGGTCTCTCGGACATTGAACGGCTAATGCACGTCACTGGGCATAGTGTCTCAGGCTTCTTCTTATTCGCAACAAATTTTCTCGCCGGTTTCGAAGCCGCCTTGCCGTCGGGAGATAATTCGTTCGCCATGCCTTCAGGTATCGTGGGCCTGATTGTCTTTGCAACTGAAGCCGTGGCCGCAAACGTTGCGCCTCGGTATCCCGTCGAGAATGAGGCCGTGGGGGCGTGGTATGGGCTACGTTCGCCGCCACCATAGTGAATCAGCTCATGTTCGGCGCCCCGAATCTCCTAGACAGGTTCAAGGCCTCCAGCAGCAAGTTTGCGTGGCTGATGCTCAACGACGGGCGGGCGGTTGGTGCCATTATCGACTCGATCCTCACGATACCAACGCTGTGTTGTGCCGGTTACCACTTCTTTGAGCTGAGCAAGAAACCCGCCGGCCAGGAGCGCTCGGCGGCGATTATCGGTGAGGTTTACAATATTGCATCGTGCACGGCGACCATTTCGTATGCGGTGACGGTCAACTTGAAGGGCCCCATTACCAAGCCGATACCCATTGCCATCATGGCTCTTGCTAATGTAACCGGTGCTGGACTGCAAACAGCCACTTTTTAAGTAGACTCTTTCCTCCATCCATCTATCAGCGGGTTCAGAAGAGCTTTGAACAAAGATGGAAAAATATAATATGCGACTCTTTACAATCATACCCTAATAAACACTTACGTGAACATCAATCAGCTTGAGATTCAATGCTTACCGACAGTGAGAGGAGTCCTCCAAGCATAATCATGTATGCATGTAAGCAGCTTCCAATAAGCTCGGCCGCAGTCTCCGAGTAAAATAGAGATACCCTTGAGCCACTCCAGTGATCCGTATTGGAATACCTCGAAAGGCAGAATCGACCAAATCCCGGATGACGGCCGTTTGTGCTCCGGAGCCACGTATAGATTCAGCCCCGATTTTAGCCGTTTTGGGAAATCCCATGCGAGATGCCGGGATGGCCCAGTATCGTATCCACTAGATCCGACGTCACGAACCAGCACGCCCAATAATAAGCCTGTTGCTGATGAGAGCCAGCAGTGCTTGGAGGCTCTACTCCGTACCACGTCTCACATCTCATATTGTATCTACTGCTTACTATTGCTGGGTTAAGTTACATCAGGATTCATCCATGCGTTATCTTTCTGCAATTACACGAACACAATTGGCTTCTTCTCACTACTGTTACAGTTATCCACCATAAACACTATAATCCGTCTTCTCTCTATCCGGTTCTTGTTCCCGCCATTCTGTCCTGTTGATCCCCTTCTAAAGAATCTCCAAGTGATCACGAATATTAATCATCCGCTGAGGCTCCTTTCTCCAACCCAGATATGTGGTATATTATCGTCGACGCTGTTGTTGATCTTGCTATTATTCCCATTTGTCAGTTCGTTCATCATATCGCGTGATTACTACAGGGCGAGTATATGAGAGTAGACTAACCTGACTTGCAGCCTGTGCCGTCTTGGTCATGTAACTAGGCTGGCTACCAGTATTGAATGCCGACTGTTCAGATTGCTCAGTGCTTTGGTGGCCCTCTTTTTCCTTTGCTTGTTTGTTTCTGTACTTCTTCACAGCGGCGAAAATAAGCATTGTTGGCTTTGTTCTGTCTTGGATAATATTATAGAATATTATTCCAACGGTAGAAGAATGACAAATTCCAGCTGTACAAAGGCTGAGTGGGTTTATTAAAAGAAGAATGAGTTTCAAGTTGGTTCAAAGGAAGGGAAGACGCCATTTATAGCCAGATTTCTGGAAAGATCGCGGCATTCACAGCCTTGTACCTCGGCGCAGCCATCAGCCGTAAATTGGTAATGAATGCATGTAAGCGAGATTCCTACACACGACGGCCATCAACATAGCCTTGACAGGCTTTCCCAGCTTCTCCACTTTACGCGCAGTCTGTTGGGCATTCTGGTCAGCTGTAAAAGGAGCCTGACGTTATCATACTAGATAATGCGTCTCTACAAGATGAGAGTGGGTCTCTGAGGCTTCTTGTCGGAAGATCGGCGTTTATCTTCCCTACGCAGATACTTGGGAACCTACAGAAAGTGTAGGTGCAGGCACTCAGTCTCTTCCTTCGTAGCACTCACTCCCATGCAAGGCTTCTAGTCCCCGGAAATTATTTATGCCAATGTTAGAATGATAATAAGCAAGTGCATAGGGCTAGCTGAAGGATTTCCGAATTCTTTTACCCCTTATTTTGTTAAAGCCAAGAATTGACGGTAGAATAGGTACATCAATCCAAGAGCCATCGCACCTATATCCTCCCTCAAGCATATAGACGATGCTTCACTAGAATGTACAGGATTCAGATATCGAATTAATAGGTTCAGGGCCCATTTGTAAGGTACGGCACTTCTCCCTTGTCTTTGACGCAGGGAAGCCGCTCGCGGAAGATAGTAGTACTCTGGATTGCCTCTAGACGCTTCTCATCCGCGGCATAGTCCGGATTTTCCTCGATGATGGCCACCTCTCTGACAATCTTGACCATCTGGAACCGGCAAGCACGGCGGGCGAGGTCAAGTCCCTCAATGGTCGCTTCAAAAGGGCGTTCATCGGTGATGGGAGAGAGGGTGTCGGTTTTGGCAAAGTCCTCCGCTTCACTGGGCCAGCCTACAAATTCCTTCTTGCCAGCGTGGATGTCGAGAAGATGAGTTCCCAGAGTGCTGTATATCTGCGTGAACTCAAATCAGCCATATTGTCATAAGGCTCCTTTGGAGTGAATGAGAGGACATACATTCTTGTAGTCCATGTAGGCATCCAGCAGTGAGTTGGTGACGATGGCTGCGTTTTCGTAATACAGTGGCTTCAGATCCGGGGGCTTCAGGGCCATGTAACTCTGAAGCGTCTCATACTTTGTGAGGATAGCACTGAAGAGGATTAGCTAGTCTTCGATATTGAGCCAGAGGGTTACCAAAAGACTCACTAAGTACGCTGGGAAGTGCTAGCAACAAGGTCAGGAAATTTGGCGGCCGTCTCCATCAAGGTTTGAATGGTCCAAGGTTGGTCCGCTGCATCTTATTAGAGTAGGCTTCAAAAAAAGGGTAAGGTGGCAAATATATACCTGGCTTGATGTGGCCGCCACCCGACCAGCCAACCTGGATGGTCGTGTCTGTCTGCGACCAAAGATTGGACATGTCAATGTCATCTTTGGCAATGGCTTTGATGTCAGTAGCTCCAACGCTCAAAGCCATTTCTGCCCTGTCCGAAATTGGTCAGCCATGGGCTACATACAGCAACAAAATCGACAAGCAAGAAATGAGAAGAATACTCACTCGGCTTTGACAGTCGCGCGCTTGTCTTTGTTCAAAACTTTCAAGCTCACTAGAGCATTGAATTCTCCGCCTTCTAGGAAGCCAGATATGAAACAGTCTCCAAAGACGGAGCGAAACGTCTCTGCGTTGACCGAGGAAAGGCCCTGGAAAACGAGAGCATCTTTGATGTTGATGCTCTGGTTGATGACCTTGACGGAGATGAAGATGTTGAGATCGCTCTCCTTGAACTTGTCTAAGTCGACGAAAGAGCCTTTGCCGGAGCCACCAATGGCACCATACTTGATTGGCAGAGAGCTAGAGATGTTCATTTCATCAGTTATTTCACTGGAACAGAAGAGATTAGTTGATAGGAAAGTGCAGCAAGTTGGATAAAGGAGCCATTAATACCTGATTTTGTTCACAAACCGTGAAGTATACGCGACAGTCTGACTTGGTCCACCCTTCGATAATTCTCGCGCATCGGCGAAGCCATCGTTGGTGACCGAATTGTCGAAGCGGTCGGGGTCAATTACAACAGCGTCGTCAATGCAGATCTGCTGCGTGTATGAGTTGAAGCTGAGGCTGTTAGATTCGTCGCCTTGGTTAGACTTCAATTGCAGAGCTCACCCTTGGCCTACTTCCTGTCAGCATTCTATATGTATACATATATATAAAGAATTCTTTTGCAATATACGAATAACGTACCCAGACGCATGGCATTGTTGTATGGCGCGATAATCAGAGACATGATGATTTTGGATAGCACCAACACAGACGAAGAAAGACAAACGAAGCAGTTTCTTAATCTAAGCAGATGTATTCCACCGGGCTACTTCTGCACATGATAAACTTTAAAGGATCAAGCTCAATGGTTCAACAAAACTTCTGGTCGGACTTTGATGAGCTACACGAACCCAGTTTACCGTTTCTGTACTTTCAGCTGAGATGGAGCATGCCACTATCGCTATGACAGGGGTAATAGTAGGGCATGCAGCGGGCTAGTTTTCAATAGCGCGCCGTCTTAAGGGCTGTAACGCATGATCTATTGCTTCTACTCCATATTACAGGCACTGCTGGAACTGGTATGAGCAAATAACATTGACGCATCTGCGAGAGCTGAATCCCTCTTCCCCACAAGCCACCATTCTCTTCCCGCAAATGGCTTCAAAATTTGCCACGCGCCTCGGGTAATCCCGACGCTTGGACAGTTCTAAAACTCGAAGCGTCATAAGAGATGTGAGCTTAGCTTTGGCGGAATCTTGCAAAGGCACTTGGTGAAGATGTGCGTGTACTAGTATTTAAGCTGCGATGTCCTTCTAGTCGTTCGGTTTGGTTGAAGGCGGCAATGGCAGCTGAGAACACGCTTTGGAGCCTGTACATGCATGTTGTCTGCAAGATGCTGAAACCGTGAATACAGCATTTATTCATTTCAGAAACGTACGTAATAGAAGACGTAACTAAGCTCCGGGCCAACCAATTGGCCAACGCTACACCAATCTTTCTCCTCTCAATCTAGACCAACACCGTGGGCAGCCATGCCACTCCCCGGAATCGCCAAAGCCAACAAATTAGCTCTTCTAACCGCTGACACCCTCGATCTTGATGCCTTCAATCCGCTCATTCCCACGTGGCCCGGCAATCAATCACACAGTCTCCGATCCGGCTTCCATAGCAGGCCCGCGCGTTTCCCCTCGGGATGTTCTTCCGGTCTGCGGCCACGGCCGATGGCGAAAACTCAATTGCTATGCAGTCGGCATTCGACACAGATGTCCTTTGCTCAGCGCCGATTTAGTTCACGGTATACGATGGCGGCGGCAACTTCAAGTCCTCCGAGGTGATGAGCTCGTCGGCGTTGATCTGCCTATTCTCCCATGCAACGTCTCCGTACATTATGACAAGGACATCATGGAAAATAGAGACTCAAACAAGGCTCGGGTCCCCACGAGCTACCGCGCCGGCTCAGTGGCTTTTGTCCGTCCTCTAGAACTCTTCACGGATACCTTTGGAGTTACCATGAGCAATCAGTGAGAACATCGTCGAGTTCTGCAGCACTCAACTGTGGTACGTGTAAGTGCCTACTCGACGATTGCACAAGCTCTCGTCTTAAAGGCGGTGCAGATGGGCATGCCCAATTTCCAAGCCGCAACCAATAAAAGGGGAGGCAGCTATAAACATGCACGGGGATTAGATGATTCTGTTGCCAAGATTTTGAGTGAAATCAGTGTGAGAAAAGGCAGGCTGGTGACTCGAGAGCAATGTGCGCAGTTACGCGGGTGTGCAGTGGTTGTAGAGCTTTTGCGGGTGCCGGTGGAAAGCTTGCGTCAGGTACGGTATTGGACTATTGCACTGTAAAGGCTATAAAAATTCAACAAGCAGTCGGTATATAAATTGACAGACTCAAGCAAATAGAAAATCATGGCCCCTGATCCGAAGACTACTGGGCAGTCTTAGGTACTCATATTCGTATCGCCCCGTCAAACAAATCATATAGCTTAAAAAGAGAGGTACCATACTATCTGCATAAATACTAGCCAAAAAGAGTTGTTTTACTTTCAACGCCTGGAGCACTTGTTTCCACTAGCACAAAGTCAACCAATATATAGTGTCTAATCATTATCTATAAACCCATGTGTACTATCAATGTAGTAGTAAAAATACCCTGAACTTGGCCAGAGATTATCAAGTCCAAACCCTAAAGAGCTGCAGACCTCCTTAGTTAGTGTTGCGGTCTTGGCTGCGATAGTCTTTGAGGACCGATGCAAAGCTGCCGTCGTAGCCAGTCCTCTCCATCCATTCCTTCACACTCTTGACTCTTGTCGGCAAGATCTCGTCAAGCAGTTTATAATCCCGCTTCGTCAAATTATCCTTCCAAGTATTCCAGAATCCAGAAAAGTTCTCGCGGAAAGTGAAGAGCGTTGGCTCATTGGGATTGGCAGCATGGCCCACCTTGGCGTCTGGCTCGGGGAAAATGCCCAGCTTGAAGTACTCGTCCAAAGTCACGTCTTTGTAAACCGCCTTCTTGCCGGTGACTTCCGTGAAGACCGCTGCGAGATCCTTCCATGCGATATCCTCCGTGGCGACATGCAATTCGAGTCCGTTGCTTCGAGAGGGGTTGTCGAACAGCCAGCGGGCATAGGCACCGTAGTCCTCAAGATAGATGAGGGGGCATTCCCCGTCACCAAGAGGGACTGCAAAAACGAGAGTACTGGGGTCACTGGGATCCGGGAATGGCCGAAGGATCTCTGTGAGGCCTTCGATGTATAAGCACGAGGTTAAGACGGACCATGCCATCGGGGTCGTAGGCTGGGCAGCGATGTAATCAACGACTTTTCCTTTGCCGTCGAGATGACCAGTTCGATACTTGGGATCATAGTTGCCCAGCTTGGTGGCATACTCAAGGCCGGCATAGACAAAATGCTCGATGCGGAACTCTCTCGCCAGTTCATACAGTCGAATGCCCCAGTAAATCTCGGCCATTTCACCCGTAGCAAATCCATTGGTGTTGGCAAAAACGTACGAAACGCCCTTGAACGCTTCGCGAAGGGTAGGCTCGTGGTAAGAGTCGCCTTCGAAAATGGTCACTCCTGGCAGCTTCGCCAATTCCTGAGCTTCCGCAGAGGACGCGCTTCTGGTGATAACGCGAACGGCATACTTGGAATCAGATGCCAATGCTTTTCAATAATTGTCAGTGGCAATTGGTGCTATAGAAGAAGATGAGACCAACCTTTCACAACGGGCACTCCTTGAGCTCCCGTACCGCCAATGACCAGGACAGTTTTCGTAGTGTTTGACATTATGCAAGATTGAGTCTTGAAAGTGATTTGAGAAAGTTTGTGATAGAAGATGTTGAGTTGAAATTGTTTGTGAATTGATTGAGATGTCTGTCCAATATAGGGCAGGCAGACCGTTCTTTATACCTATTTCCATTCACCACATGTCGCCTTCAGCAATGAAGCCAATTGGCGTAACGCAGAAGACTTGATTATGGATCACATCGCATTCCCTGGGCAAATACTCTCGTAGAAGCTTCCAATGACAAATTTTCAGATTGAGTTTGCGATGGGCAGAGTTTGGCTACGTCACTGTTCCATGAGATAAGCCGGCTCAGCGACCTCTATTGTCAGCTATACAGTATCAAGAGAAAAAGTATGCCCGACTTGGCGTTGCAGGTTAAGCGAAGGATCGATTACTGATCAAGCTGCAACTACGACGCACAGTGGTTGCCGCTGAAGGCTGAAGCCACGTTAGGCGCATTACCGATTACTGATCAAGCTGCAGCTAATGGCCGCCGTCCAAAGCTGAAGCGATGACTAAGTGATTTATCGATTAATGATCAAGCATCATCGCAGACGTCGTTGGAGGCCGAGGCTGTGACTAAGAACCAAGTCAGGATTAATTCCTTCAGCATAGTCTAGAAGCTCTATGCAGTGCACAGCACGTTTGTGCCTCATGAAGTATGCTTGGTTGTTAAGGTTAGCTACAGTGTGGGCCAAGGTCGTCACTATTTGCGCCCGGGCTCCTATCAAGCGAACTGCCGAACTCGCACGGCCGGATTGGGGCTTTAGATAGATTCAACTCTATTAGCCAGACAAGCCAGACAAGCCAGACAAGCCAACAAGCCAGCCTCGTTATCAATCCTGATCAACAGAGCGGCGTTATCGAAAGTTTCTAATCAGCTCACTTTGTTAAACCAAATGTTGCCTGACCTGACTGGTGCAAGTTGGATTTGCCTCCTACTGTTATACGTAGCTGCGTAGCCCAGCATGCAAACAAGTCATTTCGACCAATCAGCGACTTAATCTGAAGCTCGGTAAAATAGTTTTGCTTACTTCTACAAGTAACAATTTGCCTGAATAATCTGTCAATCGCGGCTATTCAAATATCTTGGCGCCCTAGCATGGGTTGTGGACTTTCGTACACTCCGTCCAGTGTCGCCCGATACAATACGGATCTGCCGACGTCTTGCTGTCTTTTTGATAGAATCTTTTATCAAAGGCTTTCTCTGATAGGCAAGATTATGTGACATAGCATTAGGCGTGTAGATATATGCGCCTATGTGCGGGAATGGCTTACATATTTAGATTACTGATCAGGAACATACTAGTATACTGCTGATAATTGGTGTATTGAATCAGGTTCCTTTTTTTGATGATCAATCTTGAAGGATAGAGTTTTCTGAATTTTAGATAAAAGTTGGTCAAGGCGCTGAGATTCAATGCATCTCTTTTTTTCCATCATCTTCATCAATTCTCATTCAACGAAAGTCTTCTCTTCATCACAATCAAATAGCAAACACACTTCGCATTCGCCAAGATGGTAACCGGACCAGTAGTCGAGATGTTGGCACGCAACAGGTACTACCACGGAGAATAACAATGGGGTCAACGAAGGCACTGACAGCTTACAGCAAATTTATCAATCATTACAAAGCCCCGCCTGCGTTGATGCAGATGGTCAAAGGGATGCGGGCCTCGAGAGCTGGGGTCGTCGTCTTGTCTTGTTCGGACCCACGACTGAACCCGTATCAAATTTTAGGCATCGACGAAACACTTAGTACGTTCTGATACCTGGTCATCGCTATGTCCCCCTCAATGAAATTAGTCGTACATATGCCAGAAAGTGGTTTGCTGTTTACCTGCTTACGCGGACTTATGAACAGAGGCTACCATGGTGCGAAATGCCGGAGGTAGAGCATTTGACGCAATCCGAACGCTGTCGGTACTCCAAACTATTGGTGCACCAGGGACAATTGTTGTTATGCATCATACTGGTAAGTTTGTCATAAGACAGGATCTGATAACACGCTACAAGACTGATACGAGGTAGACTGCGGAATGACCCATTTTCACGATGCCGACATTAAGAAAGCGCTTGTGGAAATCGCGCCAAATGAAAAATCTTCAATTGAAGCTAGTAGATTTGGAGAAATTAAAAACAGGTAAGCTTCATGCAGGAATGGTAGCACATCATTCTAACAATCGCCACAGCATCGAGGAGAGTATCAGGGAGGACGTTGCACTCCTCAAGGCTTCGCCTTTAATCAAGGACGACACGCAGATAATCGGTCTCGCATATGACACCGCTACAGGTGCTCTCACTGAAGTGGACGATTCAAAGAGCGCGTTATAAGTTTATAGAGTAGCATGATTGATATACATAGTACAGTTGAGCTTTATAGAGATGATAATATATGGGTGGTCAACTAAATTCTGTCTGATGTGTGATATTACTGTTGTGAGATGAAAAAAAACTTGCTCAAACTGAACACAAAGTGGAAACAGTACCTGTAGATATGGCACTCGCGCCAATGACCAGGTTGATACAAAACATCCAGCCCCATGTGGTCGGCGACACACTGAAGACACCGCTAATGACAGACCCAGATACCACGCCGACTCCCCAGGAGCAGCCAATGATGGTGATGAATGTGCCACGCTTCTCGGGCGCCATGAGCGCCGGCATGATGCTGAGGCTACGGAGATAGAAGTCGGAGCCGCTCATGCTGGCCAGCAGGCGGCTAACAATCAGGGCGTTGACGACGGAGGTAAATAGATTGCTGATCGGCATGATCACGGCAGCCGAGCCCATTGAGAATCCGGCGCCCACCCAGGGCAGTTACTCGGCGTGACCAAAGGTCTCTACGATGGACCCCTGTACGTCTGCTGAAATGGTCGTATCAAGGCCGCATATAACGCAGCTTACAAATAAAGGCAGCAGAAGGAGAATACGCCGCAGCCCTCTCAGTTGGTGCTGTGCTTGATCGTCCGAGATATTTTCCTTTCTGTTTTTTCGATTTTATTGCGAGGATAGGTGTTGCTGTTGGACTCGCGGTCGATAATATTGAAGCCTTTAGACGTGAGAATGTTTGGCGCTGCATCATGGCCGGTCGGAACCTCGGCTTTCGTTAACGATACCATTTCTGGGGTGAAACAAAAGAAACATTCTCTTAAACAGACAAATCTTGACTTGGAATGATGCTGACCTATGCTGTGACTCTATCGGAGTACTGTGTGGCTATTTCAAGTAGAATCAAATGATACACTCTCTTGAGGCTGCTTTTCTGTCGTTATATAGCTAGGAAATCTGTTCTCGGTGGACCCAACGCCTGCAGCAAGCAGAGCAGAAAAAGTCGATTACCAGTGGACTTGTTTACAAATCTTCCCTCTGTTGAGACGTGGTATTACTTATTTGCGCTATTTGGTAAAATTTATTAAAAAGTCCCTGTGTATTGAAGCAAGTAGCGAAGGATGATAATGACATTTGGAAGAGGGCATCGAGGCATGCAGCGGTACACTATGCAGGCGGACTATCTTGGCAATGGATTCAATTCGTTGCATGCCAGCTCTAGCGACTACTAGGCTTGCATTAGCGCTAAGATCTTGGCCTGTAGTGGTTAAGCCCTCCCGTATGGAACTTACTCAATTGGGCATATGGATGGGTCCAAGATCTTGACCTGCTTCGAGGGATATTCTCAACACGACGCAAGTTGAACACTGCGTTGGCAGAACTCTGCCTTGATATATGTTTTCTGAAGAAGTCAGCTGCTGATGAGCGTTTGAAGATAGCATAGGCAATTGGATAAAAACAATTCGTATCAACACAATTCCCGCGTCTGGCCGTTATATCTCAGCGCCTAAAAGAAGCACGGCTCTCAACGCTCATGTGTTCAAAATTGGCCTGACAATGGGCGGGACTTATCCTGTGACGTGTGCGAGATGCAAAAAGCATGCGGCATATACGCGTGTACATGCATGTAGTCTTGATTGTGTTGGGTTCGAGTGAGGGCCGAATCAAAAAAGCATGCAGAGAGGGCATATTATGGACTCGGGTGTCTTACGTTGGCTGACCCGATAAAAGTTGTTTCCTTCTAGATTAGAATAATCTTGGCTCTGATATTGTAAAACGAATATATAGATAGGTAGGTAGTAAAGGCATCTTCAGTTAAAAACCTACAGCGTGCTTTGGGCTCCAAGTAAAATACTAAGTACAAAAGAGCATAAATGAAAATATCAACTGCTAGCTAGGGAGTATTATTTATTCTACAAGATTCCAAGACGAGAAACATCAAAAAAAAATGCCCAGGCCCAAGGATTCGAACCCCGGATCTGCCACCCCCGGAAAGGGCACGTATCTGCACAATAGGCAACTCCGTGCGTCAACCAGCTGTGCTACCATTGCACCAGCCTGGACTTATTTTTTCCGTTGTGGTATAGATAGCAAAACTTTGTCCAATAACCCCTCGTCTACAAGACTAGGCAAGTGGTAGCCTGGAACAAAAGAGTGTTATCTGTAATCTGGAGGCTCTCAAGCGATAGATTGGCGCATATAGAGTTGTACTGAAACAAGGAACTCGCGTAAGAGAAAGTCAAAATGGGTGGATGAGACTTGAGCAGTGGTGGGTGGGAGAGGTGGGTTTAAGTACCTGGCCAAGGGTTCCACTTTCCAAACAAGCAGGGGTCCGCAGAATGAACTCATGCTCCCTGTTTTTTTTTGTGGGCCACTATATTATTCTAAGCCAAATGGACGCAGATGAGTTGTCTTACAAACGCCTCATCTTATGAAAACAGATCTGATGCCAATGAGGCGGGGAGTTTTTCTCTAGGGCGGACATAAGATAGAACTGAATCTATTCTCTAGAACATCATAGAGCGGTAAGATAAAGATGAGGATACATCCCGTGAAGTTTTGCACGCTGCTTTATCTAGCAGGAGAGGCGAATGATGAATACTGGAGAGTTGGGATCTAGGAGTTATTGACTGATGAAATGGAATTGCCTGCTATCTAGACATGATATTGCAATTGCCCTATGTATTTGACCGCCAAAACGGCACTGCAAGGCGGGCAATCCCGAGACAAGTCAAGTAGGGTTGACGAGGACCGACATCTATACCGACCAAGGAATTGAAGAAACTTGCCATCATGCCTTGATCCATAGACTATCAAGTGATTTCAAATTCATATTTCTACTCTCTTTTATGTACTTGTTTAGCCGCTGCTAGCAAGGTATCTACCACAAGATGCAACAAACTATACCCTCTTGGCTTTGGATTACCCATGGCTGTCCACGGTCACTGGATGTGCACGTAGCTAACTTACAGAAGCAAATCTCTTTCAAAGATGACAACGTACCATAGAATCAAAAAGAAGAATAGACAACGAGAGAGTGATGATCGCTCCCCCGGAACCACTCCAATCTCCGTGACCACACGGGCCTCGTGGGCAACTTCCACGGGTGTAACCCTCGGGTGCAACGATGGAATATTGCAAGCCACAGTTGAGCTGAATCCCGCAAGTTGCATGTGAGAAGATTTTTCCTTCTGCAAGGGAAATAAATACCTCATTCTTCCTTCTTCTTCGCTAGAGAAGGCATCAAAAAAGAGAAACAGCATAGCTCCGAGTAAATTTCATCGTCATAATAGGAACTTTACCCCGCTCACACATACTCTGAAACATTGCTATCACCAGATACGGCAACAACAGGCCGAGCTGAAGTGATATTTGTAGGCTTTGAGTGTGTTACCTCCCCCCACGAGGCTCTGCCAATGCTACCTTGTTCCACTGCATCTTCCTAATCAGGATACAGCCGCATCTAACCCTTTGCATGGCAAGATTCGCTTAGACAAGGTTGGATACAGCAGCTAAGGATATCTCTCAGCTACTACGTACATGTAGTAAGTAACAAAGGTCTGGTGTTCTAAAATGTACTTACCTCATCCCTCACACGGAGGAAAGTGTATATAAGTAGCTGTAAACCCCGGAGGCTGCTCTCTGCTTATAGCTGAGGGTGCCCTCTGTGCTTCGATAACTTGGAAAAAAATATTAGTCCTCAAAGAAAAAAAATGGCGATCCTTGTATATGACTTGGCTTCTATAACCTCATTGAAGCCTATGGTGGCCCTGCCGCTGTTAGCAATCGCAATGGTAATAGCATAAATATTCGCCATTTATCATGGCTATCTGTCGTTGCCTAACATAAAACTAGGGGTTTCTTTACATCGCATATACTGTGGTTTACAACTTATTCTTTCATCCCTTAAGAAATTTTCCTGGCCCAAAACTTTGGGCTATTCATTATGGCTTTTACGCTTGCCTGGAATTGTCCGGCGACGGCCACCGCAGAATGGTGGGAGTACATCAGAAATATGGCCCGGTTGTCAGAGTCGCACCCGGCCATTTGGCCTTTTGTCACCCAGATGCAGTACACGACCTTGCGGGCCACCGCAAATCTGGACAACTTGAAAATCCAAAGGACGCCTTTCGTTACTTGACCAGCAACGGTTCGCTTGTTGGGGCGGAAAGAGAAAACCACTCCCGAATGCGAAAGAGCTTAACAAATGGATTTTCGCAACGGGCGATGCTCGAACAACAGCCCTTGATTACGGTTTATATTGATATGCTATTTGACAGACTCCGCGCATTTCATGTTAACCAAGAAACTTTTGACATAGTGTCCTGGTTCAACTACACAGCTTTTGACATTGTTGGCGACTTGGCTTTCGGTGAGCCCTTTGGGTGTCTTCAGCAATCTACGTACCACCCTTGGGTAGCATTTCTCTTCGGCTGTATTAAAAACATGGCGTTTGACTCGGCGTTTAGGCGCATGGGATTCCTGCACAAGATTCTTGTGATGCTGACCCCGAAGTCTATTTTGACAAAGTTCAAAGAGCATAACGAATTATCTGCTCAAAAAGTTCACAAAAGACTAAGCATTAACACAGAACGAAAGGACTTTATAGCATCTATGCTGTCTAAAAGTGGAAAAGATGTAAGAAGATGAATCAAAAGACAGAGCGCCTAGATAACAGAGCGTTCAAATCTACCAAATTACTAACGCATAATCACAGGCATTAACATTTGATGAAATTTGTGCTAATGCCAGCGTTTTGATTTTGGCCGGTTCAGAAACAACGGCGACGGCTCTCTGTTCAGCGACTTATTATCTTGGGCTAAACCCAGGACCATTTAAAAGATTATGCGATGAAGTACGGTCTACTTTTAAAACAGAAGAGGAAATTGATATTTTGAGCGTTGGCCGATTGGAGTATATGCCCGCTGTGCTGAATGAAGCGATGAGGATTCACCCAGGAGCTCCTGGCACAGCGCCCCGAACTATTAATGAGAATGGCGATATAATTGCAGGTTACTTTGTGCCCCCTGGAGTAAGTAACACTCAAATACTGAAAGAGAATTGCTCCCACTAATACATGAATTGCTATAGACCCATGTTGATATCTGGTTTTGGACTGCATTCCATTTTCCTGCGTACTGGACCCAGCCTGAGGAGTTTATCCCAGAGCGATGGCTTGGAGACTCACGCTTTGAGAATGACAGAAAAGAGATTTTTACTCCTTTCTCTGTTGGTCCAAGAGGTTGTATTGCCAAAAGGTGAGATTTCCTCCCACAGACTCGATTCTAGGTTTTTACTAATAGAGAATGTCCTCAATTAGTCTTGCGTTTACTGAAATGCGCCTCATTATGGCTAGACTTGTTTGGAATTATGATATTGAAATTGCCGAAGAAAGTATCGGTTGGGCAAAGAGGTGCAAGTGCTATATTGCATTTGAGAAAGGACCTCTTTATATCCGCCTAAAGCCTAGACAATGAGCGAAGGACAAGACAGACTTTGGGTCTTTATCTGAGCTGAGTGGTACCCACGGTACTAGGAGCGATTTTTGGAGGAAATATTACTGCCAAACTGGGTATCAACAGCGGATATGAGGTTGGAAGTGGCACGATGGATTTAGGAATGATGAGAGCTTAGCCAATGCTTTAGTCTTTTCATTTGAAGAAATGAGACTCTATTCTGAGTGGCTTGAGAGAAACTACATAACAACCCATTCATCTATTTACCTGAGTGCAGTCGTGCGCTGCCGCTTACCAGTTATCCCTTGGTTTAGCAGTTTGGAAAACATGTTGAGTTTTCACGATGGCTTGTCGATATTAATTTACCAATGTACATGCTATCACTTTGAGAAATTAATGCAGGTTCCTTTTTTTTCACCTACTTTGTTAGCATAGTAGCAAATTATAATAATCTTAACTGAAGCTGGTTGACGTTTTACTTGACGGCCTTTGTAGGCCAACTGCCTCTCTTGAGTGTGCAACGTGCCGCTCCAGCTCTATCAATAGGTACCAGGTAGCTACCTCGCCTTCTACCAAAGAGATACGAAATGGTCGATTACTGATGTATTAATTGTGGCACAGCCTTCCATATCTTTTACCCAACCAAGGCGACGGATCTTACACTCGTCCAGGGATCCCTGTCCTATACGGCGTGGGGGTTAAACATGCTTGGTGGCTGAGAACATCGGAGGTTGCTACAGAGCGAGCTGAAAAAAAGAGGCTCTACAGCCTGATTTTTAAATGTATGCGTGATTAAATATGAAACTGAACTTGCAATAGGCCGAATGGAACAAGCGACCAGCTAAAAGAAGTAGCAATCTAGTTTATGATGCATGCATTCATTTATCTGTTACTCGCCTCCGTGCTGCATACTACTTTTGGACGACATTTTCAGTGTCTCATATTTCATGTCAAAACCCATTCGCAGAATATGGATCGAAATGGCGAAAAATCCCTTTGCTTATCAATGTTCGAGTGGAAGCTTCTGGCATAGTTCAGTCACTGTTACACTTGAGGGACTTTGTTCCATTTCATGCCAGGGTTAACCTAGTAAAGTCTGATGGAGTATTCTATATCTGTTTTAAATCATATATTCTGCAGCGCGTATGGCGGCTTCCCTTGAAATCAATGATGGACTTCTAGACATAATTTATTGCGTTATTCAGACAGTTGCGTAACCATTGAGAAGGCTGTCAGAGAGCGGGATCAGCGTATAGGTAGCCGGCCGAAAGAAGCAATTGCTCAATATATTATCATGTATCTAGTATCAAAAATGGAAAAGGGAGATATTTAGAGCAACGAGAAGGCCTGACCAGCGCGAGTGTGCATTTACCTCATTCTGGGCACTCCGCGGATGAGGCAATATCTCAATGAGAAGTTTCTGACCATTGCATTGATCTCAATTTTAGTCCAATTCTGTGTATTGCTCGTCTTCAGACTACGGCTAGTGCGTATTATTGTTAACTGTCCGTCGGGTTATGCACATGTAATGTAGATTCCCAAATTTACTACATATAGGTGTAGGATTCTCGATTGTGTAATCTGTTCAATTGCATCTTGATCACTTATTCAAAGAGAAAAAGACTCAGTCTCCTATTTTGCAATTCGGTTTATTTCATTCTTATTCTTCAACATATTCAGTCGTCATGGTTGAGCTCAATGATGTTCCTAACGAAGAGCAGTTTCCTCGAGCTACTTATCTACAGGCCATGGTCCATCTGTTAGACACTGTGAGCTACAAGGATGAGAATTTTGCAGATGAAGAACGTGTTTCATATCTGAAAAACTGCTATGCAACAGCTGCTGAGCATTTCGCTCAGCCTCATGTTCAGCAAGCTCTCAAAGTGCCTCCTAAGCGTCTGGATGCTGCTCTCAAGACTATTGTCGGCATGTGCGTTTACTCTTGGTGCCGTGTGAGTCAGGACGTTATGGCAGATCTCAGCATCCATTACACATATACTCTACTTCTTGATGATAGCAGAGAAGAGCCTGCCGATACCATGGTGACCTGGTATGAAGATCTTCTGAATGCCAAACCACAAGCTCATAGTTGGTGGAGATTGGTCAACGATTTCATTCCCAATGTTCTGCGTCATTATGGAGGCTACTGCCAGATGAACATAGTGAGAAGCACAATAGATTGTAAGCTTACATACTTTACATCTTTAATTGACCATTAGAAGCTAACATTACCAAATATAGTTTTCCAGGGTTGTTGGATTGAACAGCACAACTTCAAGGGCTTTCGCGGCTCGAGCGACTATCCTGGCTTCCTTCGCCGTATAAACGGGCTTGGTCACTGTGTTGGCGCTTCTATCTGGCCGATCGAATTACTTGACGAAGAGGAACATTTTCTCGAAATCACTACAGCCATTGCCCAGATGGAAAATTGGATGGTCTGGACGAACGATCTCTTCTCTTTTTACAAGGAGTACTTTACAGAGCGCGATCAGACCTCTCTAGTCAACAACTATGTGGCGTGCGACGGCATCACTATGGAGCAGGCTCTCGATAAACTCTGCAAAGATACAATCCGCAGTTCTGAAGAGATCATCCAAGTGTTCCATGACAAAGATCCCAAGATGTACGAAATTCTCAGCCGCTTTATCCAAGGCTACATCACTTGGCACTTGTGCGATGACCGATACCGCCTCGTCGAGGTGTACGAATCCGCAGGAGACGACTCTATTGCCCAAAGGTTTAAAAAATATGTTGAATCTGCTCGCCGTGTCGGCTTAATAGATCCTGCTAAGTATTGCAGGCCGTCAGTTGCCGAGCTATGCCACCGTAAAATGGCAATGCAATCTACCAGCAGGAGCTGGGACTTTGGCCTTTTTAGACTTGTGAGCAGTATTACGTCTGTTGAGTGGTGATCTACATGTATCTATGGAGAGAGGGGAGTCTGTTGCTCTTATTATCACGGTGTGCCGACTATGGTTTTGTATAATAAAGAACAACGTTAAGTATAACAAAACCAAAACTACTAACAGAACTTAACAATTGGCTAAAGCATCCATTGCTCTGTGAACTCCAAAATATTCCTCTCGAGTCTTTTTCCGTGTGTAAAGCTCAGAAAATGAACGCCGTTCTCCATTACGACCAGTTTCGCCTCGGGAGCATTAACAAACAATTTTATTTCCTTTTCGGCGTTGGCGACACTGAATACAACATCATTTGTTCCCTAATACCTGTCAGACTACTAAAAAAGAATAAATGCGATTAAGAAAGGATTAAGTACCTGCATCCAGAGCACTGGACATCGTATATGAGGTAGCCGGGCATACAGTCCGTCTCGGGAAGCCAGACAAACAGCAGCCATGCAGATTAGCTTCTTCCCGATATCTCCCGAATATATCTTTTGGATAGACCTGTTCCATTTTTGTACCAAATCTGCAGTCACCTTCTCTCCATAGCCAATATCCATTAGAAAGTCAACATACCCACTGCCGGGCTCGAAATCATCGTGGGGCGCTAAATCAGCACTCTTTGCGACTAGGGCGGAGGTGGCCTGCGGGCCGTTCCAGCAGCCTAGCTCTCGACTTTCTGGAGATTCAGAGTCCATCGAGGTGCCAATAAGAATAAGGCCATTAACCTTTGAATACAATTAATTGGTGAAAGGTATCATGGCTTAGATATGTTGGACGAACCTTTTGGGGTGAAAGAAGTGCCATTCGCGCAGCTATCCATCCTCCCTGGGACGTGCCCATTACAAAGGCCTGATCAATTCCAAGGACATCTAAAAGTTGAATAGCCATAATCGCTGAGTCCCAGTATGTAAATGTTTCACTCTTTGTTTGTGTGGCGCCATGTCCAAGGGGTTCAACGGCAAGGAGGTTGAACTTGCTGGTCAGCTGCTCACTTTCAAATTCCGGCTGGTAGTAATCCGAGGTTGTGGTGAATGGATTAATTAATACTAGAGTTGGAAGGGAGCAATCGGTAGAAGAGTATCTATACCCAGCATCAATACCTCCTAAATGAGGAACAAGCTTTGTCTTTACGTGTCCTGCCATGTCAAGTAGTGTACTGAAGCAGGGAGTATTTATCAGCGGTATAAGGAAAGTAATTCCAAGGAGATCAAAAGTCGTCGAAACAGGCAATGGAAAGGAATCAAAATGGATTTTCGATCATCTATTCATACTATTACCGGAGTTATGCGCTATTTCTATTGGAAATAAAGAATCGACGCGAGTTCCCTAACTCCCCGACGGGCCGACGGGCCGACATCTAAAACTCGGCATCTCTCATTGTATAATCGCAAAAAATGATAAATACAGTTCAGAGAATCCACGATTGACATGAGTCTTCGGGCATCATTTTCTGTTTTACTCTTCTTTACTCTAAGTTTTTCTCGAGATTGGCTTCATTTATATACAACATTACACAAGATGGTGAGTGTGAACTCGGTGTTTGTGCGTTAAGCAATATGGCTTACTTGTTGCGTTAGACTGTTCAAAAGCTTCACGTAGGAATTATTGGAGCCGGAATCGGTGGCCTTGCGGCTGCGATTGCCCTTCGTCGGGCCGGTGTTGAAGTTAGTCTGCTGGAAGGCGCTGCAAAACTGGGTGAAGTACGCATCCCCATAGTCTTTTGAATATCACACAACTGACTGAATACTACATCATATAGATTGGCGCTGGCATCCAAGTGACTCCCAATGTGTCTGTCCTCCTTCAGAGATGGGGAATCGACAAAGTGATAGGAGACAACCTAGTTCAGATCGAAGAACTCAACATGCGTCGTAAAGATGGCACCAAAGTTGGATATACTGACATCCCCGTTCTGGAAAAAACCCTGGGAAGACCCTGGTGGCTTGTCCATCGCGCTCACCTCCATGAGGGACTAGTAGAGGTAGCAGAGCAACTGGGCGCAGTCATTCACATTGACTCTCGCGTGGTCGAAATCGAGTATGACTCTGAGGACAGGGTGACAGCAAAGACAGCCAAGGGCGACTCACACAGATTCGACTTGTGTATCGGCGCTGATGGAGTCAACAGCGTTGTTCGCCAAGCACTTTTCCCTGAAGTCATCCCCGAGTGTCCAACCACCAACTGTGCATACAGGGCAATTGTGCCGTACGATCTCATTCGCCAGGATCCAGTTGCAAAGGAAATTGTTGATAAGCTGACTATGGAAGTTTGGATGGGTCCTGATGCTTACGTTATTACATATCCCATCAGCGGTGGCGACGTCTTTAACATGGTGCTCTCGCATCACCCGCCTAAGAAGCTCGAAGCTACTCAACACGACGTTCCGCTTGAGGAGTTGCAATCTGAGTACAAAGATTTTGATCCCAGAATCAAGCGGATCATTGATATGGTTCCACAGACAGTAAGTAGTCCATAAAAGATTTTCGCTCACACATCAACCGCTTCGCTAATCACAAATTTACTAGTCTCGCTGGCCTTTGTTGGTAACTGGGCCCTTGGAATCATGGTCCTCACCCAAGAAGAATGTAGTTCTGATGGGTGACGCCGCCCATTCAATGGTCAACCACATGGCACAAGGCGCTGCAACCGCTATGGAAGACGGTGCCTTTTTAGGCAAATGCATTGGTGCAGTTGTGCAAGGCAAACTCAACTTGACTGAGGCCATCAAACTTTACGAAACCGAGCGTATGCCAAAGGCATACATGAAGCAACAGGTATCATTCATCAATGGCGCAATTTGGCATTTGCCAGATGGCCCGCAGAGTCGACAGCGTGACGCCGCCATGGCTACTGAGATGGAGGGCAAGTACTTTATTCGGAGCAGCAACCTTTACGGAGACCCGCAGACCGTTTTGGAGGTCTATGGATATGATGTCGAAAGCCATGCCGAGGAGGCGCTCAGTCGGGTGTTGAACGAAGGAAAAGATGCTGTTGATCCTAAGACTGGCGTTCAGCGCACCACGGAAAATAAGTATATGGGATGGTTCACGAATGAAGCTCCGAAGCAGAAGCAAGCGGTGCTTTAACGGCATGCGCATCTCATATAACAAGGACTTTTTGTATCAGTATTTATCTTATTTTTTTACTTGATTGAACGTTACGTTTCAGCCAACTGAGCAGCCATGATCTCAATGCCCTTGAAATGAAACTACCATGATACACGAGGATCTCCCCACCTTGATTGATTCACAATGTCTGCATCAGAGCAAAGCGACACTTCTCGTAAAGCAGGAAATGAACTTTTTCCTCTTCGCTTTTCTCTATACGCTGTACATGGAACGTTTCTTGCACCTATGTTACCAAGTAATTTATTTTAAAAACGATGATATCGTACTCACATACGTGGGTCAGGTTTCCCCTACCCACCATGACCTTGTTGGTGAGTATAACCACCCCCACAGATCCAAAACTTGGGGTTTAGCTCTACAACTAGCTCAACGCCACTCTATGGGGCATCTTGGGGGTTTCGGCACAGCACTTCCGACGGCGGCACAATGCCGGCTCGGCTCTCCATACATATATTCCCCTACGGCACGGGGAACGCATCCGCTTAACAAAGCAGACTGAGTCCCTACTATGGCTTCCCCGGTACTTCCCCCAAGCAAGCGGCGACGAGTCACCCTTGCGTGCAGTTTATGCAGACGCCGGAAATCCCGCGTAAGTATTAGATCAGCTGTTTACGAATGGCTTCGAGTGTCGAGTCGCCGACATGACTCTCGTATCTGACAATTCCACAGTGCAGCGGTGATCACCCCTGCGCATTATGCCAAGAGCTAGGCGCAGATTGTCAATACCCAGATAGCTCTACCCCTTCTAATTTGACCGTGGGGAGAAGGTGAGAGTTTTTGATATTCGCATATTGGCTTTATCCCGCCTACTGATCGCAGAAGCAGCTACATCTCCCAGCTTGAGCAGAGGTTACAAGATATTGAAAGCTCCCTCCAACAACTACATAATACTCCGAATGAAGTGCGAGCTACACTGTCGAATCGCGGGGATCACGATACTCCGGCCAATGATTCGGTCTCATTCGTCGAGGAGCATCAATCTGTGCTGCTCCCATCAACCCTGGAAAGCCATGACGCCACTGAGCTAGGAGAGATTGATATCTCGGAAAATTCCATTGATGGTATGGGCGCCATGAAGTTTACAAATGAAGAAGACTGTGGATTTTTCGGTACGCCACATGCGCCAGTTCCTCAGAAGGGGGAGAAAAGATCCCGGCAGCTAACTCATCCAGGTCCTTCATCAAACATTGCGTTTATGCGCTACATATCTCGAGCCATATTACAAGCTAAATCAGGAAACGAATTAGCTGATGTATTAACGCCAACAGATCAGAGACACAGAGGAATCGTAAATGTCTCCAAGTCCAGGCCCCCATCCCCCGGACCAACGCCAGGCAGGACTAATAACTTGATGAGAAACACGGGAGTAAATATATATGCACTACCATCTGAAGAGCGGACCTGGAGCCTCATTCAGCAATACTTTCTCAAAACCGGGCAGCTCTTACCATTCATCCATGAGCCGTCTTTCTGCAAAACCTATGTGCAGATGAAAAACGAGCGTTTTCGCGCCGTCCGGCGGACCTGGCTTGGCCTGCTTAACATTATTCTTGCCATTGCAGCAAGTTTGTCCGCTAAAGACGACATACCTGTTGATAAGAGGATACAAGAGTCCGATATCTACTACCAAAGAGCAAACGGACTGTGCGATCGGGACTCCAAACGAAATGCAAGTCTAGAAATGGGTATGTGTAGGCAGCACGCAGCAGCTTCTTTATCTTTTCTCTCAGTCATGTTATTAATGCTAACTTGTTTTCCTCCTCTATAGTACAATATCTGTTGATTCTAGGCCAATATCTCCAGGGAACTCAAAAGTCCGTTCAGGCTTGGACTACACATGGACTAGCTATTTCGGCGGCTTATCAACTGGGCTTGCATTCACCGGACGCGAACCGGGGATTTTCGCCTTTAGAATGTGAGATTCGTAAGCGAACCTGGTACGGATGTATTCTTCTCGATCGGTACGTCTCTGAGTATCCTCTATAGTGAAAAGGGTGCTAATGAGCTGCATGACCCAGCACTCTAAGTATGACATTTGGTCGACCATGTACAATTCCAGAGTCATACATAAAGCTCGACATGCCTCTTAACGACATACAAATGCTTGGCCCAAATTTGGAGGTGGAGCCATGCCCTCAGCCCGATGGAGCCTTCTTTACAGCTGCCATGTAAGCGATCAAAGAAAAGTTCCCATGAATCTTTACGTTTTTGCTAACGATATCTAGAAAACTTTATGCCATACTCTACAATGTTTTAGATTCGTGTTATGGACAAAACCTTGGTTTTGAGGACCCCGCATCTTTGTCTAGCGCCATCTCCCGTGTGTTTGACGGACAACACCAATTGGACCTTTGGCGGCTCCAACTAGTCCCATCTTTGGGTTTCCGTATCTGGGATACACCAATGAACCCCGAGGACGTTGACAAGATGGACAAAGATTTAATCATCTGCCATAGGTTTAGCATTGTTCTCTCAGTGCGCTACAACAACCTCCGAATTCTGCTTCATCGTCGGCATTTAGAAAGCTTTCTGAAAACCCTTGGGACTTCTGAGGATGATTCAAGCAGCGCTGATAAAAAGCTTTTGCGGCAGATGAGTCTCAACAGTGTTGAGTCTTGCGTCGAATCCGCCATTTCCATCATCTCAATAGTTCATTGTATAACGCTGTCTAGTAGCTGGCGACGCGAGTTGCTAGGCGCGTGGAACTATTCTCTTTACTACAGTAAGTATAGCTTATACCCACGTCGTCTTATATAACAAGCTGAATGGCATCAAACTCACCGCTTTGTAGCATTCAATGCTGCGCTAGTTATTTTCGCATCCCTCATGATAGTATCCACATCCAAAGACGCCCTCTATGATACATCCATCGGGATAAAGGTAAGTCAGTCACGCCCCTACATAGAAAACGCAATTGAAGCACTGCGTCGACTTGATTCCGGAAACCGAGTCATTGAGCGCTGTGCAGAGTACCTTGCCCAACTTTCTTTAATCTTGAGGGCTATGGGTAAGTGACATGCTACGAGAAATATTGTTGTTGTGGCTTTCTCTTTTCTCAACATCCTTGCTCAACAAAATATATGGCCCAACTTACAAGAATATGTCTACCAGCCAATAGCTAACTAGATTCCAAACGATAGATCGCAATGAGTCAGACACAAGCAGTAGTGGGATGCGGAACTTTCCGATTGAACATTCTTCAGATATTTTTCCGCCCAGTGGACTTGAATCTTATATGGACCTAGGAGAATTCATGGTTGATGGGGATTTTGACTTTTTAGCGGACTTTTTGGTCACGCAGAATGGGAAGCATCAATCCTGAGCTTGTATGCAGATGGGCAAGAGACTCGGCAGATCTCTATGCTAAACATGTATGATGCTTTGATCAGAAACACTATTGGCGACACTAATTGAACTAATCTTATCGTACATGTATAATGAATAATAACGGCTTTTATTCAATAGGATAGCGAGTAATGAACCCTGTCTACAGTGGTCTTTCTTTCTGCCGACTTATGTAACGTGAAGGACACCGCATTCCTATCAGTAAGATGTGGTGGATTCTTTTCAAGAGCCGAGATCGTTAAGACAGATGTAGTAAAACATAGTGGGCTCATTTCAAGGAATGAGACTGCCCCGTGGAGAGGCATATCCACTTATTAGGTCTTAAGCTGATAATTGCCCATTCAGAATTGAAGGTTCGGAAGCTAGCGGAAGCCCCTTGGCGATCTGGAGCAGTCGAAGCCGTAGGGCACCGCCAGATGGCTTTCTCATGAGTCGTGGGAGAGATAGGGCAAGAAAAACAGAAGTAGCACTAAAACCACGGCAGTGGACTCGGGAGGACCGAAAGGCTGATAGTATATAGGAATAGAAGTGACAGCAATAGCCGCCAATAGAAGCCGTAGAACTAGTGTCCGCCTAGTATTAGCGAAGTGGCTTAGTGCAATTTCCTTATCGTTGGGCCAACTCTATATATCTATTCCTACGAGTGATTGGTTGAGCTGAGTGTGGAGTTGAGCGCCCCGGGCATCGGCTTCACATCCCGAACCCGAAAAGTCATCGTAGTCTGGGGACCCCGCGTTTTCCAGCGTCTCAGTTCTTCCCCCGCCAGTTCCCCGGATTTTCTAAACAAGCTTAATGAGCTTTGGCAGGTGTTATAACTTGAGAGAAGAGAGATAACATGTAAGCTACGAGCTCTGAGTCAAGGTAGCTCTGTAGAGGCTCGACCTGATCTATTTAAAGGAAGATGGAGCCCGCCGTAGTCATCTATTTTAAAAGCAGGCCGATTAAGAACTTTGTTTGCTCTCAGTCAATACACAACACTATCAATTATCTCTTAAACATGTCCAACCAAGGCCGAAAGTATGAATATGACGAGAGGGAGAGGCGCCAATCTGTGAGCTCAAATGAGCCGGATCTTGAAAGACTTCGAACCAAGGGCGGCCATATTGACAATCGTGATCAACCTTCGCTACCTGTTGTTCATCGAAGTTTTGCAAATCCAGCACCCTTAGGCCTTCTATCATTTGCTACAGGATTGTTTCTACTCTCAATGCTTGGTGTTCACGCACGCGGCATTGTGGAGAAGAATATCTTGGTGGAAGTATTTGTCTTCTTTGGTGGAGTATGCCAGTTTATTTCTGGAATCATGGAGTTTGTTGCCGGAAACACGGTATGACATTTGACAAAAGTGAATAGAACTTCAAGATCTCTAATGTTTACTTCCTAGTTTGGAGCTACAATCTTCCCAGCATATGCGGCTTTGAGCCTAAGCTTCGCACTTAGTAAGAATTTCTCTTACTGTTCACTTACCAGCCTTTGCATCAATGGATAAAGCTAACAAAAACATTTCACCGGCAGTCTTCATTCCAGGATCGGGCATTATTGATGGTATGATTTCTTCCTATCAACGCTTAGTATGAAGCAAACTTGGAACAATTTTCTAACAGTAGCAATAGCCTACAGCGATGCCGAAGGCCATCTCCTTCCCGAGTTCAGTCAAGCGCTCTCCTTGTATCTATGGAGTTGGCTCATACTTAACGCGATATTTACCGTCGCCTCTGTTAGGAGCTCTTGGCCTTTATTCATGGCCCTTTTACTTTTCAATGTCGAATTGACACTCCTCGCCACAGGCTACATGGTTGACAATGAGAGTTTATTAGTAGCTGGAAATTCCGTTGGCTTTCCCGTGGCATTCTGCGCCTGTAAGTATACTTCATCTAATACGGCAATCACTACCCTGGCTAATGATGATTATGAATCTAGATTGGTCCGGATGTGCAGGATTGTGGTCAGGAGGCATGACTCCATTTACGCTCCCGACTTTTCCCATGTACACATATGTCTGATGCATTGGACGGGAAAGAGCCAACAATCGGGTTGGTGGTTTATGGGCCACAAGATTTACTAGTCATGTCACTTTTTAGATTCGTTCATGTCTCTAGTAAACTAATGATAACATGAGACAAAGCAACATGGCGGTGGTGAACGTGCTTGGATCAGTGATATTACTCCACAATGAAAGACAGCAGGGGAGCTCTCATCCATTGACTCATCTGTGTGATTGAGCATTCTTAGATTGTACCTTGATACATATCCGGAATATCTTAGAATAACTTTTCTCCTTTTGCTAATTGCGGATGATCTCTCTCCCGTCTAACCAGTCCATGAGCCACGCATAGCACATCAAGATTCTCCTCCGCCATGACCGAGTCCAAAAGAAATTACCAGATCTCCAACTCAACCACGCTCCGTAACCCGTGTATTCACGCTTCCCCTGGACTACACCGTCCCGTCTCCCGGTGTAAGTGACTAAAGAACGTTGCTTGTATGCAAATGGAGACGTGTCATTCTTGTTCAGCACATTGATGATGTAGTCTGCTTTTTGAATCGCAACTTCGGCGGTTGTTGGTAGAGTTCCGCCCTCAATATCTGCTGCATCTCCCATTGCAAATACGTTCCGTAAGGCATTGCCATCTGGTGCGAAAGCATTGAGACGGTCATCCGTCAAAATTCGCACCAACCCCTTCTCCGTCTTTCGAAGATTCAGTTTGTCGACTAAAGGAACCGAGTTGTTCCCCGTGGCCCAGATTAGCATGCCATAGCCGGTAGCGCCGTCTTCTTGAGTTTCAATCGTATTTTGGGTAACCTTAAGTATATGCGTATTCGTTTTAATGTTGACTCTGCCCTTTTTTAGGGCACTGGTCGCATATTCTGCTAGTTTTTGATCGAAAGGTGCCAAAATATGAGGAGCCACGTCGTATACAGAAACAGACGCCTTGCCCTTCAAGTGCGGAAACAGGACATTGGCGTCTCCATTAAATAAATCCGTCAGCTCAGCCGCCATCTCAATGCCAGTGGGACCGCCGCCAACAATAGCCACATGCAGCAGTTGCCTCTGACGGTCCTCTGATGTCCCTGGCAGCGAGGCCATCTCAAGAATGTCGTTCAATCGGCTTCTAACTGCATTCGCATTGGCAACATTCTTCACGAAGATGGCATTTTCCGTGACGCCAGGGATGCCGAAAGTGTTGGTACGGCATCCTGGTACAAGGATAACCTTGTCATAGTCGACATTGAAACGCTCGTCCGTCAGCTCATCGAACGCTGGCTGACAAATGAGAGTCTTTGTGTCGAAATCGATGTCAACAACAAGTGCTTTGTAATACTTTGCGTGGAAATCCCTCCGTCGAAGAGGCTCATGTGCCAATCGAGGGTCAAACAGTCCGCAAGCGGCGCTGGCCAATAAAGGAGTTACTGCGGAAGTATTCTCGGGCGAGATTAATGTGACATCATACTTGTTGTGGTCGATACCATAGCCCAGGCTATAGCCACCCCAACCACTTCCAATAATGACGACTTTGTCTTTCTGTGCAGCCATAGCTGATGTGTAGGCAAATGGAGTGAGATTTTATTGTGTTAAATACCGTGCATAGACGTATAATTCTCACAAGGACAGGTCCAATTAATATACTCGAAGCGGAGAGACATACAATGACGACTGAATGGGGTCAAGCAGCTGAAGCATTGAATATCGGCAGAACTACTGACGTCACGAAAAGCATATATATCTCCTAAAGAGGAAAGGTTAACTAGAAGACTCATATTTCATCTAGACAGAACTTGAAAATAAATAGGGTCCAAATTCAATTATCGCTGATGCGCAGCGCTTCTAGGTGCAGTAGCATGCACTAATTAGTATTCTCGGGGTTTTGGAACGTTTGATGCAAATGCCGAATGCCGAGTAAATGGGAGAAAAGAGTGGTCCAGGCACTCCATAGTGGGGGAGGAAATTCCCGAGGAATTCCAAGTGGATGCCTAGTGATCCAGCAACTAGTTTAAGAACTGACTTCACAACTCTAACTCGAAACTCAGTACTATCCGACATGTCTGTTAATTACCTCAAGGAGACAGAGACCAACCCGTGTGTAAAACTGATAAAGCCGCTGAGTTTGCTAGGACTTGACGGAAGTAAATGCTACACAAAACTAGCATATTTAGCAACTAAGACCAGCTACTTAATCCAAATTAAATTGATAGCGAATTATATACTTGGGAGGTAACGCAACGGGACTTTTGGTTTTGGACATATACCGTCTTACCTAGTAGACTATTCCATAACAGCTTGAGTTGGACTATACCATTGATTAGATAACTGGCTCCAAAACACCTACGACTCTCTGTTAGCAAAAGAGAGACCGCACCAGGCCCGTGCAGCAAATAGCAAAATAAAGGAAGCGAATGCTAGCTATTGTGTCCAAAGAGCAATTTGATAGTTTCCTCCGATTCCGTATTTCCCGCTACGATCTTCACGCGATGGAGCCCCATAGCATTCAGAGACAGGCTAGTACAATTCTGTCGCGCCGCGCGGGCTTCCATAAAGAGATCAAACTCGTTGACCTATTCCTAATTTAGCTCGGCGCGCGGCCGTCCCAGTGTAGGATGGCGCCAATCAGACCATCTTCCTCAGCTACCTCCCTGTAGGATCTATGGGCATATTCAAGAATACGCGGCAAGTATCAGATCATTATTAATGAGATGTGGGATAAGGGATGATGTGTTTACAAATCGTGATCCATTTGTAATTCCAAGACAGCAAAGTGTGGATGAAAGGATTGGGGAGAACAGGCATATAAAGCACTGCATTATCCCCTGTTTACGTGCCATATCCAACAACTTACTCTTCAACGCAACTTGTCTCAATCTACAACTTCTTTCCCTACCATTGACGAACAAAACTCGATTCTTATACAACTAGAAGAATTTCTACCTTAGCATCATGTCTACCACAATTGCAATCGCTGGCGGCTCTGGCAACGTCGGCAGAACCATCAGTGACGCCCTAGTAGCCGCCGCAAAGTACAAAGTCATTGTGCTTGCCCGTGAGGTAAAGATAAATTAGCATTCACTACTGAAGCTATCCATCCCAAAGCTTGTTCTGACATGGATGTATTACAAGGCCCCCAAAGACTGGTCTTCAAGCGATCCCCCGCTTATCAAGGTCGACTACAACGACATCAATGCCGTAACCAACATATTGGAGAAGCACAATGTCCATACAGTCATTTCTACTATCAGCGTTATAATGCCTGAAGCCGGAGCAGCCGAACGCAATCTCATCAAGGCAGCTGCAGAGGCAGCGCCCACGAAACGCTTCGTTCAAAGCGACTGGGGCGTACCCGCGCCATTGGAAAGGTAGATTCGCACCGAGACCTTCTTTTCTTTTCATTTTTGGTCACATACTCTCATTTCAGATGGGACTGGTAGTTACAAATGCTAACATGTTTGGAATGAACATAGTAACCTTTGCTTACCGCAACATCAAGTCCGCTTTGCCTCGATGGAGCAGCTCCGCCAAACAGACCTCGAATGGACACGATTCCACGTTGGCTATTTCCTCGACTACTATGGCATGCCGCACATAGAGACTCATCTCCCGGCGCCATTCGCTTTCGTCCTTGATATCCCCAACAAAGTGGCAGCCATCCCAGGCAGCGGCAACGATGTATTCTCGCTTACATATACGCGAGACGTGGCCCAATTCGTCGTCAAGGCACTCGATTTGCCTAAGTGGGAAGAAGAAACGTTTTGCTACGGCGATAAGGTGACGTGGAATCAGGTTTTGAAGCTCGCTGAAGAAGCGACCGGTAAGTTCCCTTTACATATACTTGCTAGCTGTAGCTTAATGATCGCTTTTTTCCAACTACTAATTATTCTTATCTTTTCATAGGATCCAAATTTGATGTTACTTATGAAGGCATCGAGAAGCTTGAGAAGGGAGAGGTTACTGAACTACCATCCCATGCCATGGCCTACGAGCATTTCCCAAAGCCAATGCTGCAAAGCTATTTCTCCAAATTCAGCCTGTACATAATCGCCGGCTTGTTCGATATGCCAGCAGACAAATCTCTCAACAAGATATTCCCAGAGGTAAAGACGACCACTGTGAAGGAAGTGCTGGATCTCTGGAAGGGGAAATAGATGACCAGACCGTACGCTTTACTGCGATATTGCGCGGTTCTGTTTATTTGTCAGCAAGTGTAATATTCTGAGCATCAGGCCTCAAGCAATTCAGTATTAGCTGCAGACACTGGAATATATACAATCTTACTCGCTTTGCCAGTATTGGTCGGTCGTATCCCAAGTTCTTCTAAACTAGCAAAGCCGGCGTGCCAAGAATTGTCAAGCATGCTTGTATATCCCACACTTCACTCTTCAAGGATCCTCGAATCCGCCATACACTCTCCATAATGCGTAGTGCTTCATCCAACGTTCCAATCAGTGTTGGCTTATCCAAATCGGCGAAAAGAGTGCGAAAGGCTTGTTCCTGCGTTTGCTCAGCCATGCAGCCGATGACGCAGAGCGGCCAGGTCAACGCCCGCAACCGAGAGGAGCCAGCCATTGTCTGTAACAACTGAAGTGCGTGCGCCACATTTGATCGCACCTCTGGCAACAATGGCAGCCAACCGGAGATGACGACTGCAAGGTAGATCCTCGCCGCGCAGGTCCAAATTGCCGTAGAGATTGCTAGACACAGGTCAGATAATGCAAGTTGATAAAGCCAATGGACCACCATTTACCTGTAAGAGCCGCGCCATCAACGTCTATCCGTGAACTGGCGTCCTCAAGCATTCGAGTAATGTGGCTGGCACGCTCAATTAACTCTGTCTTGCAGTCGACGTGCTTTCTCGTCTTCTCCTTTCTCCAGGCATCTAATGCCGATATGTCGGCAACTACACGTATAGTCCAATTTCGACAGCCGATAAGGTTCGATAGTCGGATAGTGGCCTCGCCCTTGCTATAGGTTCCATCATCTCTGTCGGAAAGAACCTGCGGATGATGTTCGAGAAGTTGTGGTGGTCGCTCAAGGGAGGTGCTCGCCACAACGTCAATGAAAAGAAGAAGCCCAGTAAAGAACCGAAAGCATTCCTGTCGGTTATCCCAGACATAAAAGCCATCTTCAATGGCATATAGCGGGCGTTGGTTGATCTCTTTCAAGATGTCGAGTAGTTTCGATGAAGAAGTTTTATCGGTGTGATTCTGCAGTATGTCTAGGAAGAGAGCAATGGTAGGCGAGAGATGGTTGCTCCAATTCGCCGACCTGCCTAGCGCTACCTCAAAAGTAAGAAACTGAACAATACTCTCCATGACTCGGATCTTATCCACCAGCTTTGCCTGCTCGCCCTGGTTATTCAGCTCCTGTATATCCTGCTGCAGCATATCGAAGCACATGTCTGCCTGTCGTACGAGCCGAGACCAGACTACCGCCTTGCACTGTCTATGCTCTTCCTCAGAGTATGCTTCGCTTAACGCAACTGTGAAGAAGTAAGAGCTGATGCCCAGCACTGAATTGAAAGCAACTTTGCTCTGCGAGAGAAACGAGAAGATCCAGCCACGCCCAGGGCCAAGTAGAGGAGTTTGGTAGAATGGAAAGATCAGCGGGAATACATTGTCCAGATACTTCATGAGAAAGTCCATGTCGTAGTCTTCTCCGTAGAACATCATATCGGGATCAGGTCCAGGCCGACCAAATTTGGTTGCAAGGCTAAGTCCTGGCGCAGCATCGCGTATGTTGCGTTTGCTCAAATCCACTGCAGCGTTTTGACGAGTCGCCTCACTCGTCGCATCGATGTGGGAGTTCAATCCACCGCTAACAGAGTCGTCTTTCGGGACAAGGTTGACGAAATTGAGATCCTCTCTGGTTTGTGCTGTTTTTGCAAATTTCGCGACTCCTGCCGAGGCATGGCGTCTCTCTCGACGATAACCAGCGTGCGTCTTGATCTGAGATTTGATCTGCGCAGCCATGGCCTCTTGCTTTTTGCCGCCATCGAACCATTTGGGTTTCCGCCCGTAGTGGCAGGCAACTTGCAAATCACTGCAGTTGGCGCATTCCGGTCGCGTTTCATCGCACTTTTTGCGACGAAGTCGACACGTCCAGCAACCATCGCATCTCCTTTCTACTCGGGCCATGAGATGAGAGTCGAGGTCAGGAGACGATGCGAGTAGATTTCACTGAACGGGACGCGTGCGATAACTGGAGACAGGATGAGTGAGATATAACAGAGACCCGTAGAGATAGAAGATGGTGAAAAGTCAGTAAGCCATTGTCATCTATCTGTCAAATGTTGTTCTGAGATGCGCCCGGCTGGAAGGTAAACAGGCGGTATTAGGCAGCTGTAATCGCAGCATTTCATAAGTTGCCCTGTACTTATAGGCACCTTAGGGAGGGAGTTCCACTGTAGCCAGCAATTGTAAGCAGGTCTGCCGGCTTCATGACCGACGCCACATCACCAACCCAGCCTCTTACTTGCAGAGCTGGTGCAACATTTTGTCCGACGAGCGCAATTTCCAATCAACCAACAATAGTTTCTATCCATCACTATATCAATTAAAGAGACATATCAGTAATTATTTGTCTTCTGTATCTCTTCAGAACTCTAGCGCAACGCATTTGTAAAAGGTTATAAGTTATTAAAGTAGGGTATCTAGGACATACGACCGTAGGTAGTGGAGAACTCGGGGTCCCCTCTTATTATGTGCATGAGCGCTTTTTCTTTTTTTTTGTTGTTAATCCCTTAGGAATCCTCCTATCACACACCTATTATGGGATGTATGTAATGGTTGATCTCGGCTATTGTCACGACCCAGCTCTTATGGTCACGACAACGGGCCTACCCGACAGGACCCACCGGAATAACTATGGGCCGACTAACCAATAACGAACGACTCGTTCGACTCGTCTAAACGAGCTCAATGAGCGACGACTCGTATAACTCGTCCAATGAGCCTCACAAGCCCAGAACCAACTGGGTATATAAGCTCACTTCACCACGCTCATTTAGATAATCTAGATAGCCAGTTGTTAACACAGTATTAAGATTGCAACACACTCTGCACTGCTTACTCTCTGGTGATTTTGTTTACTATTGCCTACATTGCCTATTAGGTTTCGTAACCGCTCCGCTAACATAAACCCAGAATCACTACTAGGTTTGTCCCTTGGGAATCTACCCTATAATGACTATCTAGTGTATGGTTCGTCACACCTTGCTAAGTTTACTTATCTGCAACGCCGGTGTCATGGCCTGTCCAGATGGACATACTAAAGATGGAATCAATACCCAATTTGGTACCAACCATCTGGTCCATTTCTTGTACATGAACTTGTTTAAAAATGTCCTTATCGATTCATCGGCCCCTGAGTTTAATCCCGACTAATTATTCTTTCTTCCGATGCCAACCGTTTTGGCTTTGTTCATTTCGATGATCTAAACCTCGAAAATTAGTATGACGCAAACCGGGCCTACGCACAGAGTACAACCGCTGCTATTTGGACTGCCAACGAAATCGAACGTCTATATGGCAGTAGAGGTCTGCATGTGTGGAGCGTACACCTGGGTGGTGTAGCGACCGACTTGCTGCGGCACCTACCTGAAGATACTATTGAAGATTTCGGGAATCTTCAAAAGCCCCGAGCAAGGAGCAGCAACTACTGTCTGGGCTGCAACCTCCGCAGTGCTCGAAGGCAAAGGAGGAAAGTACCTTGGAAATTGCCAGATAGTTGGACCGTGGGAATCAAGCTTAGGTATGTGGGGGCAAGGCTACGCCGCATAGGCATACGATTCAGAGAAAGAGGCAAAGCTATGGGCTGTTTCGACCGAACTTGTGAGTCTAAGTGGTTTGGTTAGTCTAGCAAACTAGTTTAGCAGCCACTTTCAGCCTTTGACATATCTCTCCAACCTTGCTCATACGTCCTTCATGCGTTAGTACAGTGACCCGGGCGAATGACATATACATCACGACTGAGATTGATTGATATATCGTAGTTTAATACCTATTCTTAAAGCAATCACTCCTGAGTCTACTATTCAGGCCTGCGGTGCGTGGGGAGATGTTGCAAGTAAGCTGTCTCCTGTATGCGGCACACAGCGTTCCCTTTCGAAACCAAGGGGCTACAACGACGATCGCGACACTTCAGGATCTAAAATCGTCCCTTCATACGCCCCGAGAATGTTAGAGCGCTGTGCTTCTCCATGACTTGTGTTGTTGAGTTGACGGGAAATTAGCGTGAGGGATCGACAAACTCGCATACTGAGTCGCTCGAAATCTGATCTCGCGAAATAAGCTGAAGTATACGGTTCATCTACGGAGCTTATCTCATACTGAGATGGTGAGATTCTACAAATGTGTCCACAAGAATTATTACTCTTACTAATATCATCCTTGATCGATCTAATTTTTTTTTTTTTTTTTTAATTTCGTTGTCCTTTATGCCTCTACGCCCGCTTGCGATCTCTTGACTATGACCCACGACCAATACCCACACTCGCCAATGTTCTAAATACAGACACGATAGCCTTGTTATGATTTTGTACAACACTACAAGCTAGAAGCATAGCCTCTGCTGCAGCTTCAACCGGCTGCAAAGAGGTGGAGGGTTTGAACCAGTACGATGAGAGGCTTGAAGGGGAAATAATAACCTGGTAACCTGGTGTATCCAAAACTTAGAAGACACTAGTGTTGTGACATTTCCTATGAGGCGCGCAAAACTCCTATCCTTTCATTACACTCAGCAAAACAAAAAGAAAACGATATTTGTCCGATTTATAGGGGTTCTTCAACACAATCGATTTCCAGCTATGCAATCAACTGTGTGTTACAGGAGCACTGGCACCTAATGAGTGGAAACTCTCAAATGTACGGAGGTACAAACGTTTGTTTAGTAAACTAGACTAATATGAGCAACATTGTTCCTGCACTTAATATTGAAATAAGTAGAATACGACGCCAGACACTCAGTTGGGCATAGATTTACATCCAACTAACTTAAAAACGGCCTCTCAAAAAGGTTATGGCTACCCGAAATGCACTCAGTCTCTTCCATTCGCCCAAGTTGATAATAGATCTACCACGATATCTCTATGGGTGGAGTGTGCATGGCCTTCCAAGTGGCTAGGGACGAAGGCTGTCCTACGGGAAGCCTTCCGTGGATCCGCCGACCCACCCCTCTTTGTGGATCGAGTAGTTTTCGCCAAGCCATACCCAAATCATATCCAGTTAATGGTTATTGGCCTGCAAATAAGATGGCTTTGGGACATCAGCCAGAGAGGCGCACTTTGGGCGAGAAATCCAGGCTGAACCCCAGCAGATTTGGGCTGGCGACGGTCTTCGCTCAATCGGACCGAGTCAAGATAAGTAAGATACTTTTGAGAACATTTGTCGTACCTTAAATGAACCACGGTGGCCACTTCGGCTCAAGATCCAAGCTAAAATCTGGCCAAATTTGGTCTCTTTCAGCTAGAATAAGTAGAGCTGGTATAATGGACTTTCACGCATCCAAGGTTAGAGCAAACTATTTGGCGTTGTGCATTACTTTACTAAATCTCGACTTACTATAGGTTGCTAACTATTGGTAGACCCACCATACCTTATCATTTGGTGGAGTGTTCAGGGGTCTCAAGTGGCAAGAGATAGGGATGGCACCAGAAGGAAGCTAGACTGTAAGCAAGGGACTGGTCGATGGCCTCCCGGAAAGCTGTCCCGGAATGGCAACTGTTCCTACCCCTTGTCCTGAAGCGAGGTCTCACACCAACCAGATATTGGTGGTGGATTTACGAACTCGCGGAGGCAAATGGAGAACTGAGTGCATTTCAAAGAGTCGTAACTTGCCTCAGGTTATCAAGAAAAATTCCGCTCACTTACAATGTTGATAAAATTGTTGCTCTGAAAGACGCCAAGTAGCAAGCTCATAGCAAGAGGAGCTCAAGAGGGCGAATAATGCTGCGGGCAGAGAATCCTCAACAGATTTGGCTCTTTGACGAGCGGCGACGCGACTTCGGTATGGCTATCTTACGCCCAAGGAAAAATGGTTCCGACAACCCAGACTTTGAAACGTTGCCTCCAGATGAAGCTGGCGTCATCCACTAAAGAGGATCATCACCAGACCCTGATGGCGTTTGCAAAATACGCACAAAATACGCACGCTCACGCCCTGCCACTAAGCCACGGTATTTTGCGTATTGTAATTTCAACACGAGCGGGATGGAATCCTTTGCAGACGACTTAGCTGTGCGAAACGGTCCTGTAAGCAGTAGAGTGGCCTTGTTGTTACGATCTGCTGAGGGTAAGCCGTACTTTGCCCCGATTTCCCCAATGCGATAGCTCCTCCCAGCCTCTGGGGGGACGAGTAGGGGTTTTCCGGTGTTTGTGTTTTTGGTTTGTTGGTTTGTTGGTTTTTTTACCTTCCCTCCGCGAAGAAGCAGCGAAGAGGAAGTCGGTGTTATAGAGTGTAAGATAATAGTGTAAGTAAAATAAGTGATACTGTAGCAAGTCATTTAATTAAATATCTGTAATAAATGAATATAGCTTGAAATTTTTTTAAATAAATAAATATAACCCTATATTTGATTTGTTTGATTTGAGAGCAGCGCTGGATTGCAGCCCAGTTTGTAGATGGGGAGACAAGAGAAGCCGCCCAAGCGTTCTTATCATTGCGCGAGTTCAAAGGAAGCCACAGCGGGGAGTTGTAAGCCTGGACCTTCCAGAAGTAGTCGAAGAATACGGCCTCAGCGAGAAAGTTGGCCACTTATCTTTCTAGTAGTTTATTATTACAGTATAAATACAGTGGCGAATTGGGCTAGCGGGATGGACCCCTGTCTGATTTTATATAAGCTTGCGGGTTATCTATTGCATAGTACGGACCAATTACAGTACATGTATACCAGAATCAGTTAAGTCCATTATGAGGAATCATCCAAGTACAAACACGCAATGACACTTGATCAAAAGTTCTCGCTAGCGTAATTTTACATGGGGTACTCCGATGCCTTAACGTTTCTATGCAGCCGATGACCCCAGACCCCAGACCCTTTTTGGATGTCCTCCGCCTTGATTAGGCTGGCGCTCTCACTAGGGCCAACACTTTTAATATATGCTTGACTCGAAACAACAGCACCTCGGGATAAGCGCTGATTTAGGCAACGGCATGTGCGGAACATTCCAAATTTCTCTGTAAGATACAGAAAATAACTCACCTCAATCGTCGCTAGCATTGGAACTTTTTTGGAACTTTTTTTTGGAGTAGGGGTCTAGAATCACGAGTTCCTAGACCGCCGTCGTGGACTAGTGGCCCGCGTTAGTCGACTTCCCTAGCAATGACGCGATAATATTTGGAGCTGGTTTTCGGAAGTACAGGAATGTACCTTCCAATATCTCCGGGGCGTAGCCTGACTTATTCTTTCGGATCCGGTGAGCATAGACACTGAAGGAGGCGTTTGGCGGTGGTGAAAAGAGGCGGCGCGGTGCTTGGGGCAGGGAACTTTTTTTCTAAGCTTCTTTTTTTTGGTGGCTGAAAACGGATAAAACCGCAGCATCTAAGCTAGGTAAGTAATTACATGTATAACTGGTAGTAGACTTAGTAGTGGTAAGTAGCCCTTGTATAGTAGTCTTTTTTTATTTCTGTGTATTTGGCTAAGGGGCTTGCTAAATGTCAGACGTCTGTCTTCAAGCTTAATTATAGCAATACGCGATAGCATCGGATAGACTTTATCGGAATTTTATTCACGTCCCAGTGCAGCGCAGCATCGTAGGTATGTGCGAATTCATCTCTTCGGCACCGCTTAGTTATATCCCAGTGGCATCTGTACGGAGTATCATATATATATACACCCCACAAGGATCAACTTTGTTAGTTTGGTACAAGCACCATATACGGCTATTGATCAGCTGCTTAAGCAAGACAAATGGAACCAGTCTTGGTGTTGTGGCAATTATGATGATCAGGTTCTGCGCCATAGAGATTTGTATGAGAAGTTACTTGTGCTTGCAACCAATCGAAATTAGGCCAATTCTGCTCGTATCGAACTAACAAAATAGATGTAGTCCTGCTAACATTACAAAGCATCTCGTCTTAGTAGGTGGTACTCAGATATACGAGATGTACGGAGTCGGTACGATCCATACGACCCCCATTCTTTCTTAAGACCGGCCCTGGCTTTGCACTAGTGGCTGCGCTAGAGGCCTGAGTGTGGCCACCCCTGGCCTAGGACCTGAAGCTGGAGACATGCTGATTCATTACTGCAGATAACAACCACCCATGTATTGCATTAAGGTATACAAAAGAATCGAATCACCCACGCTAGTAGCAAGAGTAACCTGGTTGAATTCGTCTTTCTTTCTTTTTCTTTCTTTCCTTTTTTTTTTTTTTAAAGAAGGCAGGAAACAAAAACAGCTATGGGTATGTGCCATGTGTGATGCCAACCTCAATTATGTGATGTCTAACATAAGGTCTATTTAGCGGAGCTTGCGAAGCACGAGACCGCTGTCGTCGTACCCAGCGAGAAGGAAGCTTTCGAAGACTCTCCCGCCGATGTCAGCCACGGGCAGAGTATCGCCATTCTCGAACAGAATTACGAGGGAAAACCCACGGACGAGGAATTTGCTACTCTGCGCCGTGTCCCTGGCAAGATTCCAACAGTCGCTTACCTCCTCTGTGCTGTTGAGTTCTGCGAGAGAGCCTCTTACTATGGTACGCTTGCCTAGTCGGATTTAACGGCGTCACATAGTATGGATGAAGCATTAATACTTATGCTTTCCTTAGGCTGCGCCCAGATTTGGACAAACTACATCAACCGACCTCTGCCCAAGGGTGGCAATGGTTATGGTTCCCCTGCACATGGAAGCCAGGCTACTCAAGGCGCCTTGGGCCTGGGCGAGCAAATAGCCGTAAGACCTCGCTCCTCTCCCGTTGACTTTGAGCATTTGTTGTGTGTCTCGCATGCTAATCTGTATCGAACACAGAATGCTACTTCACAGTCTTTCAGCTTGTTGGCTTACTGCCTTCCCCTTGTTGTCGGTTATCTCGCCGACACGAGATTCGGTCGCTTCCCAATGATTTTCTGGGGTGTCATCATTTGTGGTGTCGGCCATGTCCTTATTGTCGCAGGTGGTGCCAAGACACTGATCGACGATGGAACTGCCAAGATTCCCTTCTTTATTGGCGTGTACATCCTCGCTATTGGAGCCGGTACGTTGCAGCCCGAGTACTTGAACCCGTTCTGATTGCGGCACCTGGTTAACTCTTTTTCTTCACAGCCATGTTTAAACCAAATGTCACACCCCTCCTGCTGGACCAGATGAAATCGCATGTACCAAAAGTCAAGACTCTCAAATCTGGTGAACGAGTAATCGAAGACCCTGAACATAGCGCTGAGAGAGTCATGTTGTGGTTCTATCTCCTCATCAACATTGGCGGTTTCATGTCCACAGCGACATCGTACTCGGCAAGATTCGTAGGCTGGTGGTTGGCTTTCTTGCTCCCTCTCATCCTTTATCTTCCCCTGCCTCTTCTCCTTATCTGGCTCAAACCCCGTCTCGTTTTGCACAAGCCTGGCGGCTCTGATCTACCAAATGTTTTCCGAGTCATCAGTCACTGTCTGGCGAATGGCGGCGTATTCAGAATTGGTCGTAAGGGATGGTGGGACAACGCCAAACCGTCTGTTAGAGCTGAGAAGGGATTGTCCGCCGAAACCCACTACAGCGATCAGTTCGTCGCCGACGTACAGCGAACTATGCAGGCAACGGGAATGTTCTGCTTTTTCCCTGTTCAGTTCTGGAATGACAACGGGTACGGTTGCCTAGTTCCTACTTATCATCCTAACTGTGCTAACATGGGGGATGTAGTATCGGAAGCGCAGCAAACTTTTTGGGCACTATGCTCACAGGCAACGGTGTCCCTAACGATGTCATTGGCAACTTCAACTCCCTTAGCATTATTGTACTAGGGCCAATCCTCAATGTTAGTTACTCCGTGTCAAGGCTGCGGTTTCGTTTGCCTTTTGCATTTGGAAACGAGGAATCCGCTAACCAGATCCTTACAGTACGGACTGTACCCCTTCTTGCGCAAGTCTAAAATTCATTACGGCCCTGTTGCTCGTATCACGACTGGCTTCTTCCTTAGTACACTTGCCGGCATTGGCTATACTGTGCTAACTTACAAAGCCTACCAAACCTCGCCCTGCGGTTGGTATGGCTCTTCCGACCCGAGGTGTGTGGATAATGGATTGGTCTCGCCCATCTCTCTGTGGTGGGAGGCTATCCCATACGCTCTCGGTGGATTTTCCGAGCTGTTCATCAACGTTCCGGGTACGTTCAAAACTTAATATGCCATGTCCTTATCGATACTAATGCATCTGTATTACATGTAGCCTACGGTATCGCTTATTCTCGTGCTCCAGCCAACATGAGAGGCTTGGTGTCAGCCATCAACCTCTTCAACACTGGCTTTGCATACATCATCAACCTGGCTACCACAGCTGCGATTGTTGATCCTTACCTTGTCTGGGATTTTGGTGGCCCTGCTATCGTAGGCGCAGTTGTTACAGTTGGCTTTGTATGTGTTGGAACCCCCCTGTGTTAAATCAGACAAATACTGACTTTATTTTAGTGGTTTATCTTTCGCCATATTGACAAGGAAGAATTCGTACTTTCAACGACAAAGACTAGCGAAGCTGAAGAATCTGAGACTGACAAGCAAACTGCGTAATCTTATTAGCTTAATAACTTGGCAATGCGGTAATAGGCAACTCCAGGAGAATCTAATAAAAGCCAAACCAGCAATAATAAATATCCTTCTATAAAATAAACCGCTAAGCTAAATAAGGGAACCTTTGCATAGTAAAATAAAAGAATCATATGTTAAGGGAGTGCGTTTCTATTCCTTTATTATAAGATAATTAATATATTGCGCTCCTGAGGATTATGCTCTTACAATTAAGAATTCTTTTAACTTATACTCCGTACTCCTCAAGCCATCAGAAAAAACAGATGCTTTTGTGGTTAAATTAGCTGCCATTAGTAATTTAGTGTAGAGGGGTTATAGCCAGTTAACGTCATGTAGCACTCTTCTTCATACAGGTGACTATACCCACCCAGCCACATATCAAGATGAAACAGGCAAATTAATGCAATCTCCAAGCACATACAACCATAGGTAGTGGAGAACTCGGGGTCCCGTCAAGCTCTTTCCCTAAGTTTAATGTCTTCCATTCTTTGCATCCTAGGATTCCGTTTTTGGATTTACATACCTCCGTTTTTAAAGGTCAATGAACCCTGCTTTAAGTAATCTACTACCGTTAAATCTTTCGGCCCATTATCAAAAAGAGACTCGCCTTGCCACCGTTTTAACGCGTTTAGGCGCCTGCAGCCCAACATTTATGGGCATGGCCGGCTCCTAAACTCCTGACCCAAAATACTATCAGCATCATCCTCATCGTCGTCATTGGTAGCCTTGGTTTGGGATCCTGCGCGTTATAGACATGGCCAATGTCGGCTGAAGAAGCTAGATACCTTTGGCTAAGACAGGTTCTTTCTGGTAAGTTTGTAGCACTGCTACGTGGAGATCATCTTGGCTGATTAGTCTAGGAATACAGGAGAGGGCGTCAGAATAGGGGAAACTTGACTGGGGATAGATGACAGAGGTACAGAATCACAACTCGGCCAATACTCCTCAACCTCCTCCACACTCGGCTCGCTTAGAACCAGGAAGCATGGATTCTTAGGTCAAATGCCTTTAGAAGATTTAAGGAGATTGGGGTTCTTCTCAGAACCAGTATCTGGTGAACAGACTAGCAATGACCTCACAACGCCCGGGGTTGACTTAGGAAGCCCCAGTGATCACGAAGTACCTATTTTACAATTCATATGGCCACCCCCAGTCTTCGACTGCTCGCTCCCCCACTGCCCCTCTGGCAGCTAACGGCAGAGCGGGCTACTCATCACAGGCTGATGGAGATAGAACCACATCCATGGAGCATCTCTCAGGTGAAATCGACAGAGTCCGTCTACAATAGGCCGGAAGGTAAGTAATTATGTTCAACAGATACCTGCTTACGCTGACTGTCACTACTTAGCAGACCTTTGCTTCGGACACTGGTTTACTATACGACACATATTAAACCTATTCAGGGGGGGAGGAGAGCACAGTAATCTAAGATTGATGTTTACAGATTATTAAATCACAGGAGAGGCTTATATGGGGCTTAGACCCTAATAGTACGGCTATAGGTGTCGAGAATTGTTCCTCCAAAGGGCTCTACTTCTAGTTGTAACTAGAAGAGGGGTTTTTAATATAATAATATAGAATAGCGATATTACGCTGCAAAGTTAAAGGCATCATGATTTACAGATGGTAGCCCATTTGGGGGTGGCCCATTTGCAGGAGTAGTAACTTAAATTGTTAAAAAGGAAGACTAATAAGCTGTCTTCTCCAGAGAGATCCGAGTCAACCTCCCTCCGGCAGGTAGCTAGCTATCGAATAGCAGAAATAAAAGCAGCAGCATCATCCTCCTTACTCATCCCCGGCCGTTTCATTTATCCCCCTGTGACCTGCCGACAGTTAATGCGATACCAGCCCCTTTCCCCAACTTCGCATAAACCACAGCCACCAACCACAGTCTTGCGACGAATCTAACCCTCTTCCCTCTACTCCCCGAGCCTAAACTTGGCGCTGTCAGGAAGAGCATGTTTGGCCTCGGCGGCCTCGGCCACCGTGGCGTTCACCACGTGCAGTCCGCAGTGCTGAAGACGGTCTGGTACGTGGCGTGGAAGTCGCTCTCTTCGATGACCGTGGTCTCCCTTTTGAGCATGCACTTCTTCTCACCCGTGAGCCTGATGAAGTGGCCGCGCCCGTGGCCCCAGTCGATACAAAATTCCTTGACGCCCTCGACCTGGGTGGCGCTGTGGCAGCCCTCGTCGAAGTTGTAGACGGTGTACCCCTTGTTTATATCGTCGTTCCACCAGGTCCCACGGGCGCAGCAGGTAGCGCCGACGACTTGCTCCCAGGCGACGACCCAGCGGCTAGCAGCGGCGGGGACGGCGAGAAGGACAGAGATCACGAGCAGAGAGATATGCATGTTGTAGGCTGTGAGGTGGTGGACTTCGAGTGTATGATAATGGAGATAGTGACACGTAGTGGAGCAATTCGTGATAGCTGAGCGCAAAGGCGGTTCTTCAGGGCTAATTGAGCATATAAATAAGCTTGATTTTCTAGTCCAGGTTTGCGGCGTACAAAGGATATAAATACTTTATGTGTAAGCTTCTACTTAAGCTTACCATAACACAGGGAATCCCCGGACAGCCCGGTGTGCGCACTCGTCGTCTGACTGCGCGACCCCTGCTACGTGACAAATAGTGATTTCTTGATGAAGATGCAATAGTGAAAGGGACACATTTAGAGGCTTGGCCTACAGCAAGGAGGGTGACTTTGTCGGAAGGTTATGTTGTGTGCTTATGGCATATGAGGACTTGGCGCGGGGCATTTGCGGACATTGTCAGACTATTGTTGGCTAGATCTCCTCATAAGAGATGCCTTGTCAGATTTTGAGCCCAATGGGTCATGAGTCTGCTCGTCCATAGTCGACGATTAGCGGTCCAAGCCATCCTGCTCCGTCCTTACAGTATCCGCTTCTAGCATTCTATGTCTGAGCCAGAATCCTCGGGAGGCTCCATGTCCACCAAAAAGCTCTAGTGCGTCAATTCTTCGATGTTGGCTATACGCGGCAGGTGTGGCAATATATGGATTATACGCAGTACCTAGGCGGTACTTGGCGTCACGATCTTTCAGGAAAGTGTCCAAATGGCATGACATGGTTCAAGATGCTCTCGTGAGTCTAACAATTTGAAAATACGCGCTCCGGGAGTGACTATGGCGAAACAAGATGTCATTGCGGCTGCGGTTGCCAGGAGTGCCTTATTTGTCACCCAGCAAATGCCTTACTGTGCGATTCCGCAAGACCCAACCCACCAGATAATCCTCCCGTAAGAAGGTGAGATTATAACATTCCGCGGTGAATGACAGGACGCACTGCGTATTGCGTATTGCGTACTGCGTATTGCATACTGCGTATTGTGTACTGCGTATTGCGTATTGTGATCATCTTGCTCGTAGTTAACAAATCCGAGCCCTCATCTTCGCATTTATCTGCTCACGAGACGAGGCCTGGGATAAACGGATGTCTTTTAGGGAAAACAATCTGTGTAAATAGGTCTCGGCGCGCCCATATTCCCGAATTTTTCCACTTAACCCAATCTCATTTTGTTGTCTTTTGTTGCTTAGCTGTCGAGGCTTGTTGTGTGATGTTGCGTGCAGCGGGCATACGTTCTTAATCTAGCGGCATAGTCCAAACATCTACAACACTAAGTCTTAGTGTTACAGAGAGGTGCAACACGAGATAGACGGATTAAACCTCTGATGCTCTCATTCCCTCAACCAGATACTATTCTTATAAAGTACAGCTATGTGCTGTGCTGGACAAACTAGAAACTAGAATGTAAAGGAGAAATTCGTTACCTACTAATTGATCTTGGCTTTTCTATCTTAGCTAAGGGTAAAAAAAAACAAAATCTGCTTCAATAAAAGCATCGGAAAACACTTATATACCTAAATTAGAAACTCATAGAGGAGTAGCTGCATCATCCTCAATCACTTCTAACTCGTCCAAGTCATCCAAACTCTCAAGACCTAGGTCATCAGTCCCGTCGTCTGCATTCTTCTGTAACTCATCATTATCAAAGTGCTCAGTCTCTTTTTCTATCAAGCCTTCCTGGCTTCCATTTTCAGGAATAGATGAGTCTGGAGTCGGAACGTCCTCAAATTCTTGATCGTGGCCTTTGTAAGGCGCAAATGAGTGTTGTATATCGTCATTAAGCTTGTGATAGAGATTTATATTCTACTGTAGCATGTCTTGCAGCCAATGAAGTCAACACAAACTTGGCACCCATATGCGTAGCCAAAAATCGTCTATTAAGAGGGAACGTGGTTCTGTCAGCATTGATATGCCAGGCTAGGCTGCCTCGAGTGTACTCATATTTAGACATACGTCGCAAATTGCTATCGTGGACCTACTTTCTACTCTTCTCATTGATCTCTTTGCCTTTGCCAGCTGCGGCGCTTTGAGAACCGTCATCTGGGCTAGTATCCAACATGTCGATGATCTCGTTTTCAGCGCTACAGAGCTTGGCCATCTGCACCGGAGTGAACGTCTCGACATTTTCTTCTGTACCCATGGTAAATCTAACGGAACGGTCGGCTCCTTGGTCAATGAGAAATTTCACAATATTGGTATAATTACGAATCTCCGACTCTGAGTCGGGGCCAAGGCGTTTGACAACTCGGCGTGTATCCCAACAAAGCGGCGTCCAGCCATCAATATCAGGTTTATTGATGTACTCCATTCTGTCTCTTGACGGGGAATCCAAAAGCTCCAAGGTGGCTTCAATTGTCTCCATGTTGCCGAACTGGGCAGCCCAATGCAGAACATTCTTGCCAGCGTAATCGCAGACCAAATGATCCCCCCCTGTGGACGAGAGCCAATGCCTCGAAATTTTTGGCACCGTTCGCGGCAGCAAAGCGGATTGGGTAGCGGCCTAAAGGATCACGTTCTTGTACTGACGCCCCTTTCTTGAGTAAAAGGTTGATGATACTGACATCGGCAGCAAAAGAGGCCGCGCAAATTGCATTATAGATAGTGCATCCTCCCATGGCGTTAACGTCAGCACCATGGCCGATCAATTCACCAATAATTCCATCCACCTTATTCTTTCTGTCATCATAAGCTTCCTTCCAAGGTATAGATGCGCATTTAAGCGCCGTGCTATCGTAAGATAGCCCCTTGGCCAATCAGTTCGCATCAGCCGGTACAATAAAATTCTTGTTTGGTGCTACTACCGCTTCGATATGGGTGTATACATGTAGCTAAGGTACCCCCTCTGGGATGTATCGGCTAATGTTATACTCATTAATGACTTTACCTTTACTAAGGTAGACTTCAACTCCATTAACGGTTGTACCTTTGTAAGAATACTACCTGCATGTACCTAAGCACATGAACTAGAAGAATGTTGTTTCCATGAGTGCGGCAAATTGGAGTGGAAAAGCCTTGAACGGCTCTAAACCACCCTCCACAACCACTTGATCAAGTGTTGTCCTTTGATAGCCTGCGACGTCCCAAATATCACTACCTACAAGTTCCAAGTGTTTGCCAGTCGCCCAAGGTAGGCGATATGCAAGCGCTATCGCAGAAACATCGTCCTTTTGCAGACGAGCCTCGATTTCTTTGGTGACCCGCTCGACGCTCGGCCGAAAGATCTGGGGAGATGTCCCATGCTTGCGTTCTAGCGCCGCAGCGACTTCAGACCCGGTAACGATGAATTCTGAAAGCCCAATGCTCCGATTTTGAAGCTGAGATATCGGGGTCTTTGTAAAGATGGCAGCGTAAGCTGCGGCAATATACTTTCTCGTGCTGAAGTCTGTTAGATGCGAATTCTTGCGAAAATTCGGTACAAATAGAGACTTACCAGACATTCATTTTCTGGTGTTCGCTGTCACCGGTATAAACAATTCGGTTGCCGCCAACGTCGATCCCAAGAAGACTGCGGGTTATCCAGATTAGCCTTGAAGTTTACTAAACTTTCCAACTCCCACGAATACGTACAGGGAGTCAAATGTCGACTCAGCAAGGTTGCCCGGCAAAATCACAGTGGTAGGTATGCCAGCGTCTTTGGAGGCTTTTTCTACCCCAGCTTTGGCTTTTAGGACAGGAATAGTTGCCATCACCTCATCAACGCGATAGCCAAGGTCAGATGGCACAAAGAGCTTGACACTTGTCTTAGGAATGGCTCGTATGAAGTTATGTTGCTTCATAACACCTTCATGGCCGACCAAAGAGCTGGGATCTGTGTCAAAGAGCGAAGCCATAGTGAGACATCCATAATTGCAGCTCACATGAGGATATCGACATTTTCCAGTGCGCCAATAAGAGCTTTCTCATCATCTAGATCGACTGCAACTTTAGGCAGGTCATCCGGAAGGCGACTAACATCCGAGCCTGGACGGTAGAGCACTTTCACTGGCGCACCAGACGCGATGAGTGCGTCTACAATGGCTGAGCTCGCCCAACCCCGATGTCCGTAGACCGCAATCCTATTGGATGATGGCATGGTGAAATAGTACGTAGGCTTTAGTCCTGACTTCAGAGCGTCAAGGGGTGGCAAATGTAACGAGAAAGGTGATTGTTATTGTGAATCAGTAGTCGGCTGCCATTCTTCCCAGATGAGGGAAGCTTATGATTATTGTATGCATAGGCGTTGCTTAAGTGGAGGGACGGCGCCTATGGAAAAGTAGGCCTTTTCTATGGTTTAGACACAAGGTTCCGACCCAAATCCAGATATCCACGAAAATAATGTACAAGTAAAGTATTAGAGCAGCTGTGGAGTTCCCGAGTACCCGTAAGATTTGACAAGTACCCTATTAATTACCGATTTTAATGAGAGATTTGGAATCATTACATTTCTCCATAGCTCCAACCAAAAACCGTAGGCAGAAGTCACCGGGGTTAGGAAATTTACCATTGCTAAGTCCTCCTCGGTGCGCGGTCGGGACTTAGTTCCAGAATCGCGGCCCGACCAGCGCGAAGGATTTCATCGTTGCAATGTATAAGCGGGGCAGGATTGTGGACTCTATCAACGAACTTATTGACTCAATTTCTTTGCTGGCATTAGTATAACAACATGAACATACAACCTCATTAGAATCTTTACTTGCAGAACGAGCACAATATTTTCTTCAACGAGCGCAACACCTCAAACAGTAATACTTTCCTCTGTGTCCCCATATCAGCCAAAGTTCTGCTCAGTGTTGAATTGCTGCTATCATGGTAATTGAACCAGTGCTAAATCATCTTGAGCAATAGTCGCTTCTACGAGCCTCAACAATTCTCAGCTACATGTACTTGGAGACATTGAGGCTTCCAGGCTAGGTACTTACCCTGCCATACGCAGAAGTCACCATTCGCACCTCGCCACTAGTACATATTGCAGAACCTTGCCACATGTCCCTACCTTTCCATATACCGAGTATTTGTTGTAGGAGCTTGCAGGGCTGCCTTCACAAGTGAGCATTCCTGAAAATGGACCACTACCTGCTTGATAAAGACACGCGGTCCCCAGGCCCGAGAGGTTAAAAAAGTTTATGCCCGAGGTGGATGTGTTAGGAAAGGATGGCGTAGTTGTGATCCGTTGATCTTGGAAGAGCTCTAATTCCCTTTTATTAAGAGCGGTGCAAAGGAAAGGGGCTAGGCATTTGGGATTCGTTGAGTAACAACGGAAGCTAGGGCTGCCAATGCTATCTGCATTGCTGGCACTTACTAGAACCGCATCAAGTGCCAGTGTAGCTGCTGAGGACAGAGAATAGACAGATATCGCCTATGTGCCTCCGCGTGCAGCCCCGATTTTTTTCTCGCATGGAGCATTACAGAAGCTCCCGTACAAGGCGACTTGGGGCCCAAGCAGTTGCGTTCTGCATCAGCACTCTTAGTAGTTATCAGTATCCGTATCAACCATACGTATATAGCAAACTGAAGCATAGATAGAAGTGAAACTTGCCTGGGTCCCAGCCTCTACATCATGCCAGATATAGCCTTGGTTCTGCTAGCCGCAGAAGCTTTCGCACTTGGTGTTATGACAATAGAGCAGGTTTACTTAGTCGGCAGCCGCCAGTGAAAAGCCCGTTGCTGTAACAATCAGTATTGTTAACATATCGGCTGTAAGCTACTGTAGGTAAATATATTCGGGAAGAGGGCGTGGAAAGGAAACCATCGTGGGTTTCATTACTATAAGTGAAAGAAGTGTATCGGGTCGAGGGTGGTTTACTTCGTCAAGACATTAATTCTCGACTCCACAATTTGCTAGCTTTACATTTACAACAGTATACTCCCGCGGTATATTAGGAGCTATTGAGTATTCTCAAAGCTATCCCCAACGTAGTAGAAAAGAGCATAAACTTTTTCCCACATGATCCAAGTGCCCAAGCCTCGACAATATAACTCTCCCGATAACAAATTAACTAGCCATCACCGCGTCCATTTGGGGTTGTATCGCGCTTCTAGGAGTAATACACTCATGGCAATGGCTGTCTCCACAGCCTATATTGGCTCTCTTTTTGTTTTCTCTCTTTCTTTCCTTTTTTCACCCTTCTTTCTTTGTTGTTGTGATTTTTGCGTAAGTCTCTGTATAGTAATTAAAATGAGACTTTAGCAGAATCGCAAGTAACCTCAAGCAGCTTTGAGAAAAAGTGCGACATTCCAAAATAAAAGTTGAGAACAAAGGTGTATTTAACTCTTTTTTTTTTTTTGGAGCACTTTGACACCAATACAAATACAACAGTGGCACTGTCACTTGCTGAACGACCTTTAAAATCGAACCGAGAAAGATGAACGATCATGGCAGGTAAATGTACCTATATACATGTACTCTATTGTGTAAAGATCTAGCTGTAGTCGTATCTTGCTCATTCCATATATACTCGTACGTCAAGTTACTGTTGAAATAAGTTCTGCTAGCCCTCTCCCCAAATCCAACGTCATAACCCATATTACATTATGATCAATATTACTTTCGGCTTGCCCCACGTTCCATTTTCGCTCTTCTTTATTTACATTCCATAGTAGCATGCAAAAGAATTGGCCCCATCAACCTGAACACAGTTGCCTCCTTCAAAGGCTTGCTGGAACAGCTGCCCGCCGCCACAGTTGGATCCTTGGTAAAAGTCGCACACGCAACCACCAGCCCAGCAATTGGCAATGTTCGCATAGGCGCCGTAGTGATAGTTGTAGCAGTTCGGGGGTCCGGCGTATAGATTGGTGGCCCAAGACACTTCGACTGCACCAAGATAGCTGCTGCACTGGTCGCTGTAGTAGTTGACCTGCATTTGCTGTGCAGACGCAACAGATGCGGCGAGAACCGCGAGGAACGAGGTAGTTGAAAAGTGCATTGTGGCTAGATAATTTGGCTAATAGAGGGCCTGTGAAGAGTTATGGTGGCTCCCCAAAGTCAGACGACTGACGGCGCATGGTCAATATATATCTGCGAGAAAGGCACAAAGAGTCCAGGACCATATATACAGACCTAATTACTAGCTGACAATACTAATGCTGCTGCGCTTACTATAAACCAGCCGAGAATTCTTGAATGCAACGCCGATATTCCGATGCCTGCAATAAGGTGGCAATTGAGCGTATAGCCGATATACAGAATAACTAATCGTAAGCAGAAATGGTCACCTCTAACGATAAAATTGTAATTCTAAATAGAAATAACGGACAATGACTGGTTCTATAGCCATGTTTTACCAGAAGTCGTTCCACTATGTGAGTGGGACATATTGTATTGCTAGAACGATATACCTATCTATCTGGTGGGCACACTTTAGTTTGCACCTGCGCCTTGGGGAATAGCAACGATTACTCTAGTAATCGTTTAATACTTTATTTCCAGGATTGAAGGTGGGTACGTGGAGCACCATGCGGTAGAGCTTACTCAAATACAAAATCTGTTAGTCTAACAAAGAAACGATTGGCACGCAGGTCTCTCAATAATAGCGAATGAGCGAAAAATATCATCGTTTTACATCCGTTGTGAGTGGTGAATCTGTCAACTCTAGCCTCAATAACCGCAAACTGCGAGCTGAACCCTGCTTACTAATATTACTGATTGATAGTTTAGTAAACGTTTTGAAGAGGCCTGTATCATTACGGGGATATAGTAGAGATCATCTCTCTTAGCGCTGGTGCTAAGTGAGATACGAATCAGTTGTTTTTTTCGCTGGATAATTCGTGTCTTGTGGCCGCGCTTACTTTTAGGTGAGTTGTCCCACAGTACTCGCAGGGATTGTGCTAAACAGCGGTGAAGTACCAAGCAGTATTTGACCTCTGTAGTCAGAAAGAGCAGGTAATCCATTTTCGACTGCCTCTATAGCTCAAAATGAAGAAAAAATTGTTTGCTTATGAAGAAACGCACTGAGAAAGAAACGTTTTGAAGTCTCAAGTAATGGTTTCTTTAGATATGAAATGGCTGGAACTCAGTAAGCCTTTTTTGGGAGGGTTAGCACCGTCAATCTCTGTCACTATCTACATGAGGATGGTTGAGACGAATTGCTGGATAGCATAAATAAGAGGCGGAAATCAATGAAACGCTAGATCTCGGTCCATATATCGTACGTCTATTTAGGCATATTTTGAAACCGCCTTATTAACGACTTGGGTTTCGTCAGGAACTAATACTAGGGCTGCGCATAATTCCCCGAATGGCATGCAATAGCAATTTGGCCTAGTCGACTGACAGACCTCAGTTAGTTTAGCGATAGTCCAACATCAAGCTTACATCACCAGACCAGTACGACGTTTCGCATTGCAAGAGCATTTCAAACAGCTATAAAGCCGTTCGACATATAATAGATTATTCTAAGTCATTGAATGCCTTCCAGCTTATACATCCCTATAATCAGAGGTTTTAAAGGCCCGCTAACAAGCGCTACACTGGCTTTTCGACAGCTGAGCAATTCGGTATACACATAATGTAAAAGCACGTGGTGCCGGTAACATATATTATATGTCTACCAGCAGCAGATTAGAGTATGAAACAATTCCGTACACCAAAAACTTACCTGCTCGTGGAAAGATTTTGATCCTTCTCTGCATTTACGATATTTGATGAGGGCCTGAGTCAGGTGTAACATAACTGAATGGTGACACCACCTACAAAGCGTGAGACATGTCCCAACAACAAGCTCCATATTTCAGCTCAAATGTTCTGGGAAGACTACCCTGTTCATTTATTTCATTCATGTCTGGATAATATGAAGATTGCTAAACAGTAGAGTTAGTATATTGCAGGTGTTCTGCCCTCTCTACCCCAAAAATCATGTTTGTCCTACTAAATGAACAGTTTTAGATCTTATATCCCATTGGTTCAGCCCACAACGTGTTCCAGATTAGAGTATATCACAAGATCAACCAGAGCTGGAAAGCTCATAGCTACATGCATCAAGCTACTGAAACTGACTAATATTCACTGTGGCTTAATAAGTTTTTACGTGCATATGAGTAATTTTGAGCGCATATGAGTAGGTTATAAGTGCGCATTAGCAAATTTTGACTACCAGCTGAGCGGAATTGATAACTCCGACATGCAAGTTCTGCATCCAAAAAGTCTGCAAGAATTTGAAACCGCCAATAGGACGTTTGAAGATCAGCAGCCTTGAAAAGCTTAGCTTGTTCTGTTACCTTTGAAAGTATAATCCGACTGGTGTGCTCGATAGGTATAAAACTGTCGCTTTCCCACAGACGTTGATTCAAGCGCCAAGCAAGGGATACAAGTACTTCAACGTCTTGTTCATAGCATGAGCTCATAATCCATCATCACCTCTTTCTCGCAAATTCGCTCCTTCATAAGCTCAAGACTCTACAAAGGCTCCTATCAAAATGGCCCCTATTGTTATTGGCTCTCTCTGCTACCACTATCTCGCTGTTGATGTCATTGCTCCATTTGACTTAATCTTCGGCGGTACGAAGCAGTTTATGGAAGGCATGAGAATATACACACCAACTATTACCGACTCGATAGTCGCCAAGGCACCAGAATTTGTCTTTCAGCACATTGGCCTTTCCCGCGATCCCGTCGATCTAACGGCCGGCCTCACTCTAAAGCCCACGTGTACCGTCGATGACTGCCCTGAGCTAGATATCCTCTTCCTTGGAGGCCCCAATCCCGGCCCGTTCTCTCTTGATCCGAGATACGCTGAATTCATCCGGAATCACGTAGCTTCAGGAAAGCCTCTGTTTACCAACTGCACCGGTTCCTTCGTTGCCGCCATAGCGGGTGTATTGGACGGCAAGAATGCCACAGGTAATCACCTTGAGTACGAATGGGTGAAGCACAGGTATCCCAAAGTAAACTGGACAAGGGAAAAGAAGTGGGTTGTGGATGGAAACATATGGACGGCATCAGGTCCTATGGCAGGAATGGACATGATTCTTCACTGGCTAAGGGATAATCATGGGGAAGAGGTGTTTACTTGGGCGGCTATGAATCTCGACTACGAGCCTCGAGATATGGATGGAGTGAATGTGATTCCTTTCCGCTATGACGAGGATGGAAAGAGGCTGTTTACTCATGTTCATCGGTATCATGACTCTTACTAAGTGTGTTCCAGGAAATAGACGACGAACAGTTTGACTAGTGTATGTAGTATATAGCTTATTTTGAGATTCGCTATTACTATCTTAACTCATTGATAGATCATTGCTCAATAGGTTTGACGGTCGTGGAGCTTGAATCGCATTGGCAGCTTCGGATCTCCTTCGTACTCCCCTCCAGCTGTTTCCATACCTGTTCCCAGAATCTCTCTCCCTGCTCAAACGTTGGTCGCTCGTTTGGATCTAGGCTCATGCATTGAGACACAAAATCCTTCCATGCTTCTGGCACGCCGCCGCTTCCACGAGTCCACTCGATCGCCGTTTCCTCCGGATGTTTCCTCTCATAAACCCAGTCGTCATGTCTCTGCTCAAAGATGACCCATAGACTCTTCCCTGCACTATAGATCTCAGCAGCCTCCAGCGCTCTTGGGCATTCATGCTGCCACAATTGGAATACATTTCGCCTTGGCCAAGTCCCGCAGTTGTCAGTCAGTGGGCCTGTGAACTTTCGATATGCCATCGTAGGCTCTGCCTCTTGCCCTTCGCCCCGTTCTAAACTTTTGACAACCTCGACATCCCATACGCCGCTCGCTTCCGGTGCGAGAAAGAACGGAGATGCGCCACATTGCTCCCAATCAATCACAATCACGTCATTCTCGTGGTTCAGAAGCATATTGCTCGGTTTCAAATCCATGTGGTACTGTCCTGATGAGTGCACAGTCGCCATTGCCGATGCTAATTGGAACGCCCATTTCGCCTTTGCCACCAGAGATAGAATTGTGTAACTCTCATTGCTCTGGTTGATTACTTCTTGTAATGATTGCTGCTCGTAAAACGGATACAACATTCCGCAAAGGACACAGCCTTCTTCTCCAACGCCCTGATTTGCAGATTTAGGTGGTCCAGTGGTGACCAAGAAGGGTGGAGCTCGCTGGAGATTGAGATGGCTAGGAAGAGAGTAGATGGCCTTGAGTTCACGATGGAACGTATCTCGCTCGAGTTCATAGTTTGCCTCGCCTTCCAGAAACAGCCGGAAACTGAGTCCCTTGTAAACATATGACGCACCGTCTTTCTGGTCTCTGAAACGAGTAATCGTCGTCCCTCCGCGTCCCCCAAGTTTATGGGAAAACTGAAGGGACTCAAGTGATGCATAACGCGGTTTGATCACACTGCGTTTTCGAATAACAGCATCCTTGACAGAAGCAACAGGTAGGAGACTCGCTAGATATCTGCAAAAGACACTCTCGTGAGAGATTGTACACGCGGTTTCGCTGCGATCGTCTTGCTGAATGTGTACAACAGCATCCGGAAGGCGGATTAAAGGATCTGATGAGCAAATAGGCCAAACGTGTGATATTAGATCGTATACTGCTTGGCGCATGGATGCTCTGTCCGGAAACGTATTTTTCTCGTCGTCAACTTCAAGCTCGTGAAAGCAGGTGACTATGCGGCCGCTAGTGATGAGCGGCTGAGAGACATCGAGATCGAATTTAAAAACTAATGAAAGATCGCCACTGTAGGCCTCTGCCAACACCGCGGTCTCATCATCATTCCCGGAAATCAGCGTGGTAGTAATCCCCATTGTTCAATGACAGAGATGATCAACGCGAGTCTCTAGATTGTCAAATATTAAATGCTAATAAAAGCAGAAGAGCAGATAACAGTCCATTTGAGCAAGGGGCCCAAAAGCACAGACAGTGGCTACCTGTAACGCGTTGCACCCTACCTTTGACCCAACAACACCTTTGATTTGAACATCTCGCATCATACCCGTCAAAAAGTTAAACGAGCCTTCTCTCGTACCTCTTCTATGCGCGCAATGTCTCTATCTATCATTTTGAAGCTCTAGCTCTTCAAGAACGAAGGGTCCAAGAGTTCACATCAGTTGTACGTCCGCACGAAATCATTGCACATTGACTGACAGAGAAATGGTCTCAGATATAGAAAGAGTCAGTAATTTTCCATTTAATTTACTATTGGGCAGTGGTTACGACTTACCGAAGCAATTGTCATCGGGCGAGTAATCGTTGCTAAAAGGGATTAGCTTGTACCAACCAGAGCATGTCACCAACCTCATCTAACGTTTGAGAAGTGTGTTTGTAATTTCGCATGTAAGATTTACGTGGGTTGGTGGGAGAGAAGAAAAGCCAATCTCAGCCGGCTGTGAGCTCTCTCTGCCCCATGGCTCGGCATCAACGATGACAAAGGTAGTGCCATCCGCGCATTCATTGAGGGCTTTTGTATCCGAGATGCGGGATTCGTAGAGCTTCCGCCAGTGTTTCGTTTTGAAAGGTGGTCGTGGCTTGTAATGTATGTTTGGATGCAAATCTGGGCTTGGGAGTGTACAATTGAACTTGCAAGAAGAAATAATGTTGGAAGAAAAAGATGCGCCATCGGGAGAGGGCAATGGATCTATTTCAACACTGAAGGAGGTGCCGCCACCAGGTAAGAAATTCCCCCTATTCTAGAAAGAAACGGGTTCTAGAATTGTCGCTTAAATCATAAATATCCTGTGATATATCCAAAAAAAAAAAAAAAAAAAAAAAGGAAAGCATCTACTACAAACTCGCGTTCAACTCATGAATGTTGAAGCATAACTAGCCTGCTTGCTGATAAAAGTCAGCGTCGCTATAACGCCAAATACATATTATTCTCAGATGCACAGTCTACAGAAACGCTAGAAACGTAAGAAAACAACCGCATCTCAAGCTAATTGGCCTGCTTCAGCGAAGTTTTGACAGTGCAATTCGTCATCCTAGGCGGGCATATTGTAGGGCGCACAAGGCTCTTAAACACAGGCCCATTTGGCCCATCCTGAAAGTACGCCAGCTGAGGGATATTGAGAATCGCAAACTGTCGAACGTCTGTCAGGGGATATTCCTGGTCTCCCCACTGCCCAAAATATGTCAACCAGCTAACTGGCGGCTTGGCGTGGTTCTTGGTAGCCAGTGGAGTGAACTGATTGTTTTCTTCTGCTGAGCGTTTCGGATTAAAGTCAAAGGTGTAGTTATAAGCGTAAGCATTCTTGACCGGATCCCAGAGAGCACCCCGTGATGTGGTATCTTGGAGCAGGTTTTTAGGCAGAACAGCCTCCAGGATAGTAGAGAGATTCAAGTGACTCAAAGCGCCAGCAGGAAGGCCTGGTATATTCACTGAGCTCAAATTGACCGCGGGCAGCGGGGGCAGCGTGAATGGGATATTGTGAGATCCGTTCGTGGCATAGTTGGCATGGCCGCCGAACGATGAGAAAATGAGAGCCCTTTTGCCAATTTTCTGAAGCGCGTCGTATTTGAAAGCCTCGCCTTCCTCATGTTGGGACAAGAATATCTGGGTTGGCTTGCCGTTCACGAAGCGGACCACTGAATTTTCCCAGTCGCCAAGATGAAAGTCTTCGGGAACCCCAAGCACGTGCCCGCCGTTATTTAAGGCGAAGAAATAGAAGTAAAAGGCGTCGATAACGGAAGAATTGTCAGGGTGGGTTCGAAGAATGATGGCGCAGGAGACGGCGCCTACGGTCTCGCCTTGGGCATTTGGCTTAACACCATGTACCCAAGACGGCTCCCTCGCAAGATCTGTTACGTCTTCTTTGGCTGTCAGAAAGACTGATGTGTTACCAAGCTTATTGAGCTGGTTCAAGTTGTCGAGTGTCAGTGGACGCAACTTTTCGCCGACTTTGGTGAAGTTGACTTCGGGAACGGTGTTGAGTATCTGCTTGCCAATATCCGAAGGGAATAGGACTTCATTCTTATCGAGTGCGACGATTGGAGCTATGGAGCATTAATAATCAGCCTGGCTGAAAATCAAAACGAGAAGCTCAATATAAGCCTGTGCTACGCTTACCATAGTCAATAACAAAGTCTGGCACTTTTGGAGCTGCGGTGGCTGCACTGGCGGCCAGTGACGCCCCGACCAAGGCAAAGATGATGGTTCTCATGTTTACCTATTCCGCAAGAAAGTTTCACGATTCTCGGTCAACAGAGAATAGCAGAGTAGAGTGAGACATTTACGTAGATGGCATCTGCATATAGAATATATACGCAGAAAATCACTTCTGAAGCATACGTCATGTTACCTACGAGCTGCTATTGCGTCAAGTCTATCGAGGCACAGCTCCAAGTCATGGGTGAGATTGGAAATGGAAAATTGTAAGCCCGCTGTAAGCATCAGCGGGCTCACCCAAAGCCTCTTTTCCTGGCTTATATCGCTAATATGAAATCAGAAATAAGTCAAATCCCTTTATCCCAACTGCAGTTAGCCAGCACTGTAATCTCAAAGTCTAGTGCCATGCTGTTCGCAACATGCCGTGCTTCCGAGTCCCGATAAGATCAATCAAGATTCCATCTTGTAGCAGTAAACACAGGATGAAGCTATGCCTATTAATAGCAAAGTACAAGAATTTAGTACTATAAGCTAACAGTGTGGACCAATCATCTACATGCACTAACTGAATATCTTAGCAATCCTTCGTAGTAATGATCTCCGCTTAGTGTTTAGCACACAAAGCAAGACAATAACCATCAATACATGTAGTTGGCAAACGACAAAAAAGCAAAAATGAAAGACATACAACAGCCGGTGTTCGTCAGTGGTCGCCCACCTGACTACCAATCTGCCGGTTGGTGTCTAATCTATGGGGGAGCAAGACGGGAATCTGATTCACCAGCTGAACCTGGCCTGAGATTTTGCCATTTCCCGTTCTGCCCGCCGTCAAGCATATGCCCGTCTCCCGCTTTTCGCTTTTCACTTTACTTTAATATTCTGTTTTTTTTTACTGAGACCATTCAGAAGCACCTCTATCCAAACTTGACGGCGTAGTCCAATAGCACCTTGATCTCATGCTTATTTGTTAAAGCGACTTAAATCGCATCACTCGTAATGTAACGTAAATATTAGTTACTATCCTTTTAATCGCTCCTTTACTCCATCTCAATGGTGCCTGTAAGACTGATTAGAAACCCATTCTTGCATTCAGGTAGATTCCGCTTGCCGGACTAATTTCTATAGGACAGGGGAAAATAACTCACCGGGAGGCTTGCTTGTAAGGTCGTAAGTCACACGCGCGATACCCTCCACCTCGTTGACGATACGCGTCGAGATCTTCTTGAGCAAGGCGAAGTCAAATTCATAAGGCTGCGATGGCGTCAGTGCCGAGATTTTTTAACACTGATGGGAGATGGCGAGTTCTTACCTCGGCGCTCATGAAGTCAAGGGTTTTGACGGCACGAAGGCTAAAAGTCGAGTTAGCGGCCATTGGGGACTGGGAGTTGAGTTGAGAGCTGAGGGTAAGAGATGTGAATGGTCACGGTGTTCCAGATTCTACCACCATTCTCTTTCATTGGAGAAAATTGGCAAGTAGTAAACTGCCAAGCATGGGAGGAGATTCGTTGGAAAACGAATAATAAAACTTACATAGCAATGAATCCGTAAACTCGCGCGTCACCCTGAACACCAACAGCTGTGAAATTGTTAGTCATCAGAGTCGCGAGTGAGGTTTTCCAGAGATATTCCACGTTAGGCTAGAGCCAATGTGCGGCTGGAGCAGATATGGAGCCGAACACGTACCTCGGTCTTGACTGATGGCAACGTAGGCTTGGCTCATCTACTGGACGGTTAGACAGGTTCAAAGAGAGGAAAATACAGACTTCTCTACCTCGTCGTATATACCAGCTGCTCTAATCTCAGAGATAAAGATATGGTCGGCTGCTCTTGCGCACGCAAGTCGCTAAGTGATTATTGTTAGTATAGAAGGAGCAGTTGGTACTAGATGAACACTTTACCTGGTCTGTGATTTCTCCAAGGATGCGGATCGCGAGACCGGGACTGTTAATTTAGAACATTAGAGTAAACCATCTTTATGGGAGGCCAGAAAAACATACCCGGGGAAAGGATGGCGATTCACAAGGTCTTTGTGAATGCCCAGCTCGCGGCCAAACGCTCTCACCTCATCCTTGAAGAGAGCTTTTAAAGGCTCAATCAGTTTCAGCTACCAAAATCGTTAGTGAAATTTGAAACGCGGCGAAAATCCAGTCGGGGAAGATGGCCCGAGTAATTCGAATCAAATACCTTGAGAGTGTCAGGAAGGCCTCCAGTATTGTGGTGAGATTTAATAGTTGAAGATGGGCCTGGTTTTTTTGGTCAGCGTGGATATCTTTTTGACGACTTCAAGAAAACGCATTACCTTTGTAGGAGACACTCTCGATACTTTAAGATGAATAAGAAGTAAGAGTCAGTTTTTTCACGAAATAGGACCAATAGATCGAACATACATATCAGGGTATAGCTATAGCATCTGGTCAGCAGAATTCCAGAAAGAGATGGCAGTACATACAGTGCCTTGCAAGAACCATTCGACTGGGCCCGCATTGGGGGTGTCTTCGGCCTCCTTCTCGATCCGAAGGGCTTCTTGTTGGAAAAGATCGATGACTGCGATGAGGTTAGAGGTTTTCAAGAACAAGTAGAGAAACCTGGGGAAATAAACATACAGGTAGCTCCGATGATCTTGCGCTTCTTCTCTGGATCGTTAACACCCTTGAGGCGGCTTAGGAACAGTTCAGCTCCGTCGACAACGGTCAGGTTGATGCCGAGATGCTTGTCAAGAGTCTCTTTGACCTGTTCGCACTCGTTGAGACGCATGAATCCTGTGGGAAATATGATAAGTTTTCAGGCCACAATTGCAAGTTGTGCGAGTGCTTTCTTACCATTGTCGACGAGGATTGCGTGAAAGCGGTCCCCTGGATCTACGTTAGCCTCCCAATCACGAAAATGAGGGACCTTGAGGTCTAGAAACGAGTGAAGGGATGATTGAGCTAATGGAGGTATCAGGCTCAGAGGCGGGGGAACATAATCCATACAAGGACTCTTCGGCCGATGCCGTATCCCCACTTCACGCTGCACACACACCACAAGCCCAACCAAGGAGAATGGCTCTACTGCAAAGGAGAAAAACTAGAAAAGCATAGGGAACATACCAATTGCCTCTCGCATCAGCTTGGAGGCAACCGTCGAATCAACGCCGCCGCTGACGGCACCAATAACCTGAGCGCGATCGCCAACAAGGTGTCGGATGCTAGCAATCTCATTCTTGATGAAGTCCTTCATCTCCCAATTGGGCTGGGCTCCGCAGATCTCGGTGGCGAAGTTGCGTAGGATCTCAATACCACGGGGTGTCTACAAGAATCGAGTCAGATCAAGCTAGAATTGTAGTGTAGAGGCAAGGCTCAACTTACGTGTTCCAGCTCTGGGTGGAATTGGACACCTGCAAGAGTTTAGAATCAGCTGGAGGCTTGGAGTACAAATACGCAGGTGGGGCGAGGCGTACCATAGATGGGCTTGGTCTGGTGGGCGATTCCGGCGAACTCAGAGTTCTGGGTGCTTGCGATAACCTCAAATCCGGCAGGCAGCTTGACGAGCTTGTCAAAGTGACTCATGTAAGCTAAAACAGTATTAGATCCCATGGTTGAGCTGACGGTATGCTGGACGAGAAATCTCACCGTGCATCGTCTCTCCCAACCCAGCGAAGAGACGGTTGACGTGGGAGTCTCCTCCGTTGTGAATGGTAACATCGGCATGACCATACTCTGTGAAATCAAAATTGTTAAAACGCTAGTCCGGTTTATGACCACTCCATCAGGTTCACAAACCTCGGATTTTTCCACCAGCAACATTCTCAGAATCGATTCTCCAAGCAAGCTCCTGCAAAGAGTCGATCAGCTCACGTTCTGAAAACTTTGATCGTATTGTATCTTCGGCAATCCTCCAACTGCTCTCCGCAATCTCTGATGGCATGAGGTGAAGGCACAGACGTGCCTGGGAGTCATGATGTGGAAAAAAGCTAACAGTAGTCTCGGAGGGTTTGGAGATCAAGGGGTATCCATATGGGAGGCATTACCTGGCAACCGTAGCTAGACACATGGTATTAGTATCGGTATGACTCATGGGCAGTGGGAGGGCTCATACCAAATACCCAAGACTGGGACACCAAGGTCAAGAATGGCAGGATCAACATCTTGGGCATATTAGCATCAGTTTTTAATTGGCATAGAAAGGGACGTTTTACGAGGTGCGTCCTTATCGTAAACGGATGCTGGTCCTCCGGAAAGAATGATTCCCTTTGGCTTGAAGGGGAGATCGGCAAGCTTGGTGGTGCATGACAGCATTTCTGAGTACACTCGGACCTCATTTCTCAACCGACGGAGGATCAAGTGAGAGGTTTGTGAACCTAATAAGGAAACTAATAAGCATATTTGGCCATTGATTACGACTCTTGTAGATTGTCGGTGGTGATGCCGTCGATTCGGCGGGAGTGGGCTGGTGTTTGTCGTCTTATGGGACAGAATCGGTTTCGTAGATCAAAGGGACAAGAACCATGGGAACGGGCTTGACAGACCGAAATCCAACACGAGGATGGTCTGTTTCGCAAGAGATTAGCAATCAACATGCCTATATGGAACAAGACTGCCTTTTGCTCGCGCTCGTTGTTGTCTCTGACTGTGTCGGTACCACCAGTGTCACTTGGCGCAAGTGCCAGCCTGCCGCTTGCTACCCTCGTTGCAATTTGTAATCGAATGGTATGCGTGTATTTGAGTTTGCATGGTTAAATATTTTGGTTGTATTGGCTGAGGTTGTTTTGAGGACAAGTTTGTTCGAGATCATGACAGCTTCGGGCCCGGATGTTGCTTGGTGGTTGACATAGCGCTCGACACAGTCAGAGGCTCCAATGAACCTCGCGGAGGTGGCTTTCCGTTCTTTATGCTTCGAGAGGAGGATGCACGTACATCAAAGGTGTTATGAGGCGCCTCAGCCTCAATGTTTGCTGCCATCTTGAATGTTTTGCTCGGGTGCGATTTCGGAGTTGCTGGTGAGTCTCGAGGTTGCGCCAGAGAAAAAGAGAGGCAGAAAAAAAAAGTCTTGCTTGCGCACCCAAATCTCTTATCGGTGGGGCCGCGAAAGGCACAAAAATTCGTGGTGGGGGCGGGGCAGTTGACGTCCGTCTTATCTTATCGGGCATTCCTTTTCAGGCCATCCCCATTAACTTGAAGAGACTACTAGTAGGTAGCCCTCTTGACTTGATGTTTCGCAATTGCTGCGCCATGTTTTAATTTCATACAGAGACACTATAGAAAGAGATATCCTCTCCAGGTTGAATACCTCCGTTGCTACTAAAGAGAGGAACTTATACGAGTAATGTACACAGTCCGATATAGCTACTCTCTTGCGTAGATCGTCGAGCCACTACTTGCCCTTAGAGAGGACAAGCATCTTGGAACACTACCGGTGGCGGATGGACTTGGCGTCTTATCTACGGCAAACACAACAAACACAACAAACACAAACACGCGCCTCTGAAACAAACAATTCCTGCTCTTCAAGCCATACCAACAACAATAAAAGCACCAGAACTATGATCATAGGCAGTCCCTGGGTGCACATTCGCTGCACTTGAACAGGAGCCAGTTGGGTTTGCAAAGCTCACCTCGCATTGGCATACTGGACTTAACTCTACTAACTGTACACCACACCAAATTCCTGTCATTAACCCAGAACCGAGGTTTGATGTGGCTCATATCACGGCTTCGGTCGATCGGGGAACGATTGACTGGGAGCAAAGTACAGAATGTTATTCTTTGTCGACTACAGTCGATACGCCAGACTCTAGAACAGAGATGCAACATGAAAAGGTATTATAACAAAACAGGCATCACGTTCCTGCGTTGGCTTACTAAGACAATGGAAACGTGGCTAAGAGAGGTGGAGAGGCAAGGAGTCTTTTGTGAGAATTCTCTCAGGGATGTTTTGCCCTCTTCGCTCTATAATACGTCTCATCCTCTAGACGACATGATGATGAATGCTTTATTTGTGAAGATTCGTCAATACGAGCATATGTGGCAGGAGGTAGCTGGAAAGGGCGAGGATCCTAGCCTTGTTGCAAAGCCCCAGTTGACATTAGAAGACTTGGTCTCCATCATCCGACAATGTCCGTTGATTCAAGAGGATAAAAATTGCGAGCATTTGACGGCGAGTGGCTCCTGGAAAATCTCGGCAGAAGATTCGTTTAAGCCGAAAGCAGTGCTTTCAGATCAGCACTTGATGTTCGTCTATCCCATTGTTTACCGCCTGTGAGACAGGCCTGCTTTGACGGCGACTCAAAGACGCTCAATTCTCTCCTCTATAAACAGGAAAATCCGAACTCTTCAACAATTGATGGCTGCGCCATATTCCATTGGCTATTCAATGCTAGATGACCTTGCTGCCGTGGCGGAAACCTTGAAGTCAATGTTTGCCGAACCAGTTACTCTTCACGTAGATCTACCGTTCTCATTCCTGCGGAAGGCTCACGATCAATGGCCCCTACAATTGCGGCCTGAGACCGTACCTTGTGTCAATGGTTTTACTTCCTACCCCAGCTAACATTATACCTTGAAATCCTTGTACGAAAACAAAGAAAGATGAAAGTAAATTGAGTAAGGAGCTGTTTAATTCTTGCTATGCTAGTTATCTAATCTTAATATTTATTCAAAGATAAGGGAAACCAATTAAATGGGGAAAACCTTATCAAGACTTAGATATCTTATAGCCATTCTGTTCCTATGAAATATTAATACCATGGTACTACATTAACTTTTATCCTATGACGGAACACATACCGAGATTAAGCAGCACACACACACGTGCTCAAACATGTAACGCCTGCTACGCAAAAAAGGGTGTCTCCAGAACAAGCACAATAGGTATCCTCGCAAATATTCGTATCGCTCAGCCCTGCTTCACAAACAACATGTGCCTGAGCTGAGCGAGCCCCAAGTTCATTCTTAGCCTTGAGAGAACTAATGTCTTCATTTGTTTCGAACAATGCTCCATGAGTAGTGCAGAACAAGGCTGCTGAGAGCATTGTGCCGATTGCTAGAGTGATATGCATTTTGCTAAAAACGTTGGTTGCAAATTGGCTGATGAGTAGAAGGTTGGAGTTGGTGGAAACAGTGTATAGTGAGTGAGATGAGGCAAGACTGAAGAGAGAAGACTGAGGTTTTCTCATTACTTATAGTTTTCTTTATATGATCAAATCAGGTTCGCTGGCTGATAAACCAAAGAATCTAAAGGATTCCTCTCTTCCCCTCTTCCTAGTCCTTTCCGAGTGATTTCGTAGTATTTCTTGATGCTTTCCAATCCTATGAATATGTTCTCATCAATCCTATTGGATTGACTACAACAGAGCTGCTAAAGGATTACTCTCTTCCCCTCTTCTCAATCCTTTCCGAGTGTTTTCATAGTACTCTTTGATGCTTTCCAATCCTATTACTACATTCCAGTCAATCCTATTGGATAGTCTACAACGGAGATGTCATTAATTCAGGGTCGCTGGCTTAAAGGATTCCTCTCTCCCCCTCTCCCCAATCCATTTCTAGTGTTTTTGTAGTATTTTTCAATGCTTTCCAATCCTATTAATATGTTTTCATCAATTCTATTGGATTGCCTGCCACAGAGATGTAATACAGGATTATAGAATTCGACGCTCTCGTCAGAATTACGTTTGTAAGAAATCGACGTAGTTACAGATCAGGCTAAATCAGGGCAGACAATACTTTCATCTTCCATTAGCCAAATCATAACGTACGATAGGAATTCCCAAGGCAACCCTCCACCGTCGCAGTCACCGAGAGTGGTCGCATCTCGGACAAGATAGTCCACTTATGTGTGTAAGATAATATAATAAGTGCCTACAATAGCTCTTGGCTGTAAACGTACTTTCTCATCCGATTGGCTACACACAACCTGAGCGCGACCCTCCTTAATCCTAAAACCTCTTAGGGTTAGCTTAGTTACCCAAGAGTGCCGACGAGCCGATGAGAGGGAAAATCTTCCTTCAATCAGCTTGGGCTCGTCTGGAGGTGCAAATTCTGGCATGAAGAGATGGTACATGAATTTGCCCTTATTCATGATGTGATTGATAAGGCCATTTCAGATATAGGTCAATGGCGATGTATTTTGATCAGCATGGTATTTGAGTTTTCGTATTGTGGATGAAGTTATCGATAGGACACAATGCTATGTGGCTAGACTCTCGATGCTGCTAGAGCTGGAGTCTTTGGTCAAGACACTCGCCTAATTAAACCAGCCCGCTGCACAATATGTGATAAAGAAGAACACGAAGCGTACTTAGCAACGGTTGAATCATCAATTGCTATGGAACACATGAGCCAACCGCTCTAGGATGGCTTGCTCGACCCATTAAAAGGAACGGCCGGGTCAGCTGAAAGGGCAAACCTATTACAGGACTCCCTATGTTCAATCGCCGAGGCAGCGTGGCCTACAATATCAACCGTGGCAAAGTGAGCTCGAGGGTCGGATAATATTAGATACTCTCTAGCAAGAGTGCTGACGGACGAGGGCAACGTCCTGGTGTAATTCATCAAAGTTTCGTATCGCTTTTTGCCTGCTATGCGCCTACAAGTGAATGCTAGTTGCGCCTTTCTAGAAAAATCAGCGAAGTGTTGACCAAATCCTGTGCCACACAAATGGCTCCTCGAGTCAAGTATCATCAAAACACTACCCCACATCTTATCAATGCTAATCAAATGAGACATAGCTATCAGTACGAGCATGATCAGTATTGGACAAAAGAAGTTCAGGCCATAGGAGTCAAATTGCGAATCGATGCTTTGTTCAACGCTCATTGAGGAGACTCCAACCGGGTATGAATTGGCTCGGATTCCAAAGACATACTTGTACCATTGCAAAGTCAAACATCAGATATATCAATTGTGGGGTAAATGCATGCTAAAAACTGATTCGGGAATTTAGTTGGGATTATTTGCCTTTCTTTCGCATAAGACGCAGCAAGTGCTTACTATGGTTGCCCGTCCAGAAGATCAGCAGCCATAGCTTATTGAAGCTGACTCGGATATGTATATTTCTACAATGCCTCTAGGAAAAGTCCCATCCCCGTTATTCCTCTTGTTATGAGAAACTTTCTTATAATATCAAGGAGATTTGCTGCGCTATTTGCTTGAGATGTCTAGCAGCATTCATGGACTCCTACAACTTGCTGATTATACAAATTTCATGTTGCAATCATGGCTATCGTCAGCTCTCTAGCAGGACTATGTCTCGCAGCTATAATTTCTGCATTTGTATTCCGATATTCTTCATCTTATTCAGTTTCTGGCGTGCGAATTCCTCTCGGTTCGAAGCTGCCGCGCGGTCCTAAAGGTATGGTCTTAATGATACAGAGAGCATAAAATTACGAATAAATATACTGACAGAAATTTACAGGCGTCCCAATTCTGGGAAATCTGCCTCAGGTGCCTCTTACACACTCATGGCTAAAATTCAAGGAATGGGCAGGTCAGTATGGCCCGCTCTACAGCCTTTCTCTGGCAGGCAACCGTCACGTCGTTGTGTCTACCGAGAGAATCGCCAACGATCTCCTGCGGGGACGAGGCAACATTTACTCCAGCCGGCCGTATTTGCCCATGAGCTCCGGGCTCCTCAGCCACAACTTGCGCCCTGTTTTGCTCCCGTACAACGATCTCTGGCGCAAAGGACGTAAGCTGATGCACAGTCTCGCGTCGGAATCCGTCGCGCCGGCATACGAGCCAGTTCAGCTGCGTGAATCTTTCCGGCTGTTGAAAGACCTATTAGCAGACCCAAACAATTACGAGACGTGGTTTGAGCGCTTATCAGCCGGTGTTGTTCTTCAGCTGGCGTATGGCAAAACAGTCGAGACTGGCGACGAGCCAATCGTGAGAGACATTCTGGAGGTCGTGCATACCCTTGAGCGAGTCATCTCTCCAGGCGCATACTTGGTCGATACGTTTCCTGCTCTGATGTGGCTTCCAAAATGGCTGGCCCCATTCAAACGCGAAGGAGACCGCCTGCATAAACGAGAGTTGAATCTGTTTCGCAAGAACATCGAAGACGTTCGGGCTGAGATTGCCAACGGGGACCAGACGCCCTCTTTCTGCAGAAGCTGGCTTGAAAAGGAACCTTCTTTCGGCTTGAATACGGATGAGGCGGCATATGTGATTGGCACCATGTTTGAAGCGGGTGCAGGCACTACAGCTGCTGCTCTGATGTCTTTTATGCTGGCCATGGTGCATCATCCCGAATGGCAGCGGCGTCTGCAGCAGGAAATCGACGCCGTAGTCGGAAACTCACGTCTCCCTAACTTTGACGATATACCTCGCCTCCCAACAGTACGGGCAATTGTCAAGGAAACCTTGCGGTGGAGGCCAGTCACTGCCGGCGGTGTGCCGCATCAACTCATCAAGGACGACGTCTATGAAGGCGTTTTTCTTCCAGCGGGAACGAGCATTCACCCAAATCAATGGGCGATCCATCGAGATCCTTCTCTCTATCCAGATCCAGAGAATTTCCGCCCCGAGCGCTGGCTGGAGCCCTCTTGGCCGACGTACCGCGAGCCTTTGACCCAGTTTCCGAATCTCCAAAATTTCAGCGCCTTTGGATTCGGTAGGCGTATTTGTCCAGGCCAAGCCATTGCAGAACGAAGCTTGAACATTGCAGCTGCTCGTGTCGGCTGGGGTTGCACGGTTTCGAAAATGAAGGGCGTCGAGGTTCCGTTGTACGACTATACGGCTGGCCTTAATGTGCAGCCTAAGAGGTTCCTTTTTGAGCTGGAAGCGAGGGGAGATCACATCATGAGGCTGCTAAGAGAGAATGTCTAAGGCAGCGGAGGGTCTGCCAGAGCATGAAGCTGGGCATGATATCCCGTTGGCTAGGAGGAACTTGTCGAATTGTTTGGGCGGAAAGCACTGCATCCGAGACTATAGCGCCCAAGCGCATGAAACAATCATGTTAATCTATCGACAGAATGCTAACTGCAACTGGAAGCTTGAAAATGTTGATAGCATCACGGGCATGCTAAGATTCAGCTGGCGCTTTAGAGTGCCGCTGTCGCTATTGCTAGCATTGGACCAACAAATCTACTATTGGCCACTATCACGACTAGCAGCTGGTACTATCAGTTTTACTATCAGCCACTACCGCTGCTAGCAGCCACTGGTCCATTTGCCACTGCGGCTTTCAGCCTCTGCTGCCATTTACTTATTGATGTCTATTATTCCAAAATAGATTCGGTATCGGTCAAGCAAGCTGCATGCCAACTGTTCGCGCTATATATGAGCATGACTGATTGCATCTAGCTTAAGGAATGTATATAACCTTGTTTACACAGCCTTCCTTAATCCAAATGAGAACTCTAGTTTGTTCAATACGATACCTTCGACAATATCGGCGTTGTAGCTTGCTCGCAGTCACAACCAACGCTCAGCACATCACCTACTAGAGGAGTATATAACAAACAACTCAACGCTCAGTCCAACTATCGCCACTTTCAGCAAATAAAGACGCCCCTCTTAGTTCAAATTAAAAGAGAACCAGGACTGCTCCTCTGCAGCAGTAGATTCCAGCAATGGCTTCCCCTGCCATCCACAATCGCGGCGGACCCGTCCAGACTGCTCATCCCGGAGTCTTCACCTGCTCACAGTCCATCTGCTCAGACGCCGGCTGCGTGGACAACAGCCTACAGTTTGAATGCATCTCACAAGTCAAAGAAGGCTACGACATCTCCTTTCTCGGGTTGACCATGGAGTGTGACGGAGACAAGAGCGGATACCCGTACTTGGCCTGTACTTGCATCGAGGATTTTGTCAACTGCGATGACAACGGCGCTCTCCAAGGCCGGGGCAGTCCCAGCGTCGTGGGCGCAAACGGCTACGCTTCGGCCACGACGGTGATTGGAAAGAAAGCAGGGAGTGCGGTGAATACTCAGGCTGCGCAGAGTCAGCCGAGTTCAAAGAGTGCCGCCAATAAGCTTGGATGGCAGGTCAAGTTTGGGCTTGTCACTATTGTAACGGCCGCGTTGGTCCTCTGAGAATTTTTAGCAACACTATATACCCAAGAGATTTACCATGATCTGCCCAGTAACTGCTGCATTCGTTATACCATCACTTATCAAGAGGAACGATAGCTGGACATTTAGAGCATGCAGCACAACATATTGAGCTCGTTTATGTGGCCTGAGAGTGCCTATGTCCGGAACATTTCCGGCGGCTAACACAACGCCATTCCATAAGGCTTAGGCCAACTTCTACAACAATCTGTCACACAATCACAACTCCTTACAACTAAAACCAAGAGATGAAAGCAAAAGGTAAAAACACACAACGGCTAGGAGATTATTTTTTAATAATAGGAATGTTTGTAATATTGACTTATATATGGGGGAGCAGACGAGACCCCGAGTTTTCCACGACCTATGGCCGTATGTACTAAAGTACTACCCAACAAAATGTATGAATTACAATGAAGAAGGCGCAGATTACAATATTTGCCTTGCTCTTTCGACTTCTTAGTGATAAATTCATGTGTTAGTTTAATGAGATACCCCGTACATGTCCCAGACATTGTGAACAGACCAACTGGCAAAAATGAAGAGACCACTTCTGCATAATTATACAGTACATGGGGAACCCAGTTCCGCCAACAGGCATAGTTTAGTAGCCATAAGTTATTGGATAATAATCATGATATAGCCCGCTTGTGGGGCAAATTCTGCATGTGTGCCGGCGACATACCATATACCCAAAACACTGTTGGTTTCTATATTTACTCCTTACCAAATTTGTGCGATTGATGCCTGGAACCCCGCGCTTGAAAATGCCTGGAACCCCGCTTTTGAAAAAATTCAATTGATAGCTGAGGAGTGTGTAGTTGAAACTCCTCACTTCATCAAGAGACCATGCGAGATGATGAAGGCCAATAACTCACAAACGACTTTGGTAGAATTTTGTACTCTGCGAAACACCCCTTACTTCTGGTTCCTCCATTCTGCGCTACACCAAGTTGGAGGTTATGTCAGACCCCAAAACCTACACGGTGGGTTGGATATGCGCCATCACCGTCGAATATGTTGCTGCTCAGCTATTCCTTGATGAAGAACATGAAGGACCGCAACATCTTCCTCAAAACGATTACAATAATTATAAATTGGGTAAAATGGGAAGCCACAACGTCGTCATTGCCGTGTTACCTGATGGGGAATATGGGACCTCTTCTGCAGCGCGCGTGGCTGCGGATATGCACCATAGCTTCCCAAATGTTAAAATTGGGTTAGTAGTTGGTATTGGCGGCGGTGCTCCTAACAAAGACAATAAAATTCATTTGGGAGACGTTGTGGTTAGCTCCCCTCGCAATGGTTTGGGCGGCATACTCTCTTATGACTCGGGCAAGGCGATACAAGACCAACCATTTCAGATGTCAAAGTTCTTGAATCAGCCACCCACCTACCTTCGTACAGCAGTACAGGGCCTAAGGACACAGTATGAGATAAGGGGGAATCAGCTTGAGACAGCCATCGTTTCTGTTCTGAACAAAAGGCCAAGGTTACGGAAATACCGACGACCTGACCCAAGCACCGATAGATTATACCGAAGTGACGTTCTTCATCCCATAGGCAACACATCAAAATGCGCCGATGTATGTGGGAATGATCCATTAAATCTAGTATCTCGACCTGAACGAACCGAAGATGAGGATAATCCAATGGTTCACTATGGTATAATTGCTTCTGCAAACACACTCATCAAGGACGCTACGGTACGAGATGAGCTTGCTAAAGAAAAGGGCGTTTTGTGTTTTGAGATGGAGTCGGCTGGATTGATAAACCATTTCCCTTGCTTGGTTATTCGTGGCATATGTGACTACGCGGACACTCATAAGAATGATGATTGGCATGGTTATGCGGCTATGACAGCTGCGGCATATGCGAAAGATCTTCTCCGCCAGATATCCCCGAACAAAGTTGAAGCTGAGCGTAGAAATGACGGTCAACTTGACAAGAGTTAGTCATCCAACCCCTGTGGCATTTATACATGAATGGATTGCTAAGGAAACCCCTGAAAACGAGTTGACGAGAAGTTGGATGCCCTGAGTCAACGCACCATACTTGATAAATTGCCTGTTGCCAGAGAAGCAGCCTTCAACTCAACCCCTGAGGCACAGGAACCAACCTGCCTTGCCGGCACTAGAGTCGACATTCTCCATCGGATATCTGAATGGGCCAACGACTTCAACACCAAACCCATTTTTTGGCTCAGCGGCATGGCTGGGACCGGAAAATCCACAATTTCTCGCACTATTGCTCAGTCCTTTGCTGGCCATCTTGGTGCCAGCTTCTTCTTCAAAAGGGGAGATGCGGACCGAGGGACTGCATCTAAGCTTTTCACGACCATCGCTGCCGACCTGCTCATACGAGAGCCTGCTATCGCTCCGTACGTTAAGCAAGCTATCGACAATGATCCTGCTGTTCCGTGGAGAGGGCTGCAAGAGCAGTTTGATCAGCTCATATCGCAACCTTTGCTCAAATTTGCCGCGGACGGAGGGAAATTTGATTCCGTAATCATCATCATAGACGCCCTTGATGAATGTGAGCGGGAATCTCAGATAAAATCTGTTATCGATCTTCTTTCTCATCTCAAAATTCGACAAGGTCTATGTTTACGAACCTTTGTTACTAGCCGACCTGAGTTACCAGTCCGGCTGGGCTTTCATGCTATTGAGCATAAAAATCTAATCCTTCATGAAATACCTCAAATCATTATCAAACAAGATATATCGCTTTTTCTAGAGTACAAGATGGCGGAAATCCGCGACAAGTTCAATGCTTCCGTCTCAAAAGACCGGCAACTACCTTTAAGCTGGCCTGGTGAGTCTAGCTTTCAGTCTCTGGTAAAGATGGCTGTTCCCTTGTTTATCTTTGCTGCAACTGTTAGTCGCTACATTGCCGATCGTAGGGGCGGAGACCCTGATGAGAAATTAAAAGATATCCTCCTATATGAGTCAAGAAGCCAGGAGTCGAGATTAGACGCAACGTACATGCCTGTGCTGAGCAATTTAATTTCTGGATTATCTACTCGTGAGCGAGAGAAAACAACCAAACAATTTCATGATATCATTGGCTCGGTCATTACTCTCGCAAGCCCCCTGTCTTCACTAGCTCTCAGTCAGATCCTCAATATCTCGAAACGCATCATTGATAGCCAGTTGGATCTACTTCACTCAGTTTTGCGGGTTCCTTCATCACCTGAGTCTCCTATAAGGCTATTGCATATCTCTTTTAGAGATTTCCTAACAGATCCTGACAAGGAAGGAAGGAGCCCTTTCTGGATAGATGAAAAACAAGCACACGCAAGAATGGCAATTAATTGCCTGAATATAATGGAAAAACATCTTAAATGCTGTATTTGCGGCATTCAAGATCTTGGCATGCCTCGCTCTGAAATTCAGCCAGCACATATTGAGGCTTGCCTACCCCCAGAAACTCAATATGCTTGCTTATATTGGACATACCATTTACGAAAAGCGGAGAAATATATGAATGCCAACGAGAAAATTTACAATTTCCTTATATGTCATTTCCTCCATTGGATAGAAGCGCTGAGCCTCATGGGAAGAAGTCATGAAAGTCTTGGCCTGATTAATGAGCTATTCCCTATTCGAGATGTAGGTTGTCGTCTTCACATTTCTACAAAATGATTGAGCTAAAATAATCAAAGCCAATTTCCAATCTAGAGTTGGTATACTTTCTCGATGACGCTATTCGCTTCATCCGTCGAAATATTACTGCCATTGAGGAAACTCCTTTACAATTATACTCGTCCCTACTGGTTTTCGCACCACGAGACAGTGTAATAAAGAACACCTTTAAAGACCACATAAATTGGATAGCCCGTGAACCGGAAACAGAAATGGAAACCTGGAACCAGCATCTACAGACTCTTGAAGGTCATGGCGATGGAATCAAAGCCGTTGTTTTTTCGCATAACTCGTCGTTGCTAGCATCAGCCTCTCGGGATGGGACCGTGCGTATTTGGAATCCCAATACAGGGGAGTGTCTCCAAGAGCTTCAAGTTGACGGCACCGCAGTTCAATCAGTCATCTTCCTAGAAGGATCTACGCGCGTGGCATCAGTATCCAAGAATATGACAATCTGTATCCACGAAGTGGAGACAGGCAGGTGCATACAACAACTGAAGGGATATCATCAAACCCATGAAGCGGCAATTGCGGTATACAACTCAATATTGCTAGCATCAGCTGCAAGTAGTGATATGGTGCGAATCTGGGATATCAATGCTAGAAAATGTCTGCAAGTGCTACGCAGCCATAGTGAGGATGTGTTTTCACTAGCTATCTCAACTGACTTAAAACTTTTGGCTTCGATATCAAACGACAAAACAGCATTTATTTGGGACGTTGATTCAAAAAAACCCATGAAGCGATTTCAAGCCAATGGTGCGATTGCCCTTTCTCGCGATTCAAAGTACATTGTTGCCGGGGGCATCGATAACTCGGTAGGAGTTTGGCCTGTTACCCATGGAAATATACTGCACAAGTTTGAGGGTCATACTGGCCAGATCACAGCGCTTACCTTTTCAGACGACTCAAAATTGGTAGCGTCAGCTTCTGTTGATCGAACAGTAAAGATATGGCATGTTGAGCAAGGAGTATGTATCCAAGAGATGCAGAACTATAGCAGATGGATTTCCTCAATCACATTTTCACATGATTCGGCGATTGTAGCACTAGCATCGGATGACAGCACTATAAGGATCTGGAATATTGAAGGAAACCAAGAGATTGAAGATTCTCCTGATCAATGGGGCCCGGTTATGTCGATTGTTCCATCGCCAGATTCGACGCTGGTCGCATCGCTACATTATGCTGAACGAGCGGTGCGGATGTGGCATGTCGACAATGGAGAATGCATGGGTGAAATTGTCAGTGATGACTGGGTGGATTCAGCTAACTTTTCGCTCGATTCAGCATTTTTAGCAACGCGTGCAGTAGACCAGACGGCACATATCTGGCGTACCGATTCCGGTGAATGCGTATACGAGATCCTGAGTTGTAGTGCTTGGTTAGAATCAGTAACCTTTTCGCACGACTCAGCGTTAGTGGCATCAGCTTCTATTGACGGTTGTGTGGTGCAGATATTGGATGTCAAGGAGCATAAGCAGATACAAACTCTTCACGGCCACACGGGGATGATTCGCTCAATTACCTTTTCCCATGACTCAGCTCTGATGCTTACTGCCTCGGAGGATAAGACAGCACGACTCTGGCATATCGAATCCGGGTTATGTTTACAGGAGCTTCAAGGTCATGCCTGTGAGATTACATTCGCTGTCTTCTCTTACGATTCAGCCCTTGCTACATCGACCTCGTCTGATAAACTGCGAATCTGGGATGTTCAATCGGGCTCATGTCTTCAAGAATTTCCTGGGCACGCCAGTGATCCTAAAATAGCTGCATTTTCGCATGATTCAGCCCTTTTAGCAGTATCCTATCAGGATAATATGGTACGGTTATGGCAAGTCCATACAGGCAACTGCCTGTTAGAGATCGATCTCGGAGCAACGACAACTCGCTTGAGTTTTTCAACATCTCTTTCAATTTTGGCTACCGATGTTGGAGCTATCAATCTACAGTATCTGAGTCGACAACCCTCTCACAAAGATGAACATCATGCACCTTTTTGTGGATATGGTATTAGCAAAGATCGTGCTTGGATTACATGGAACGGCAAGAACACCTTGTGGCTACCTCCAGAGTATCGGCCATCATGCTCTACTGTGCTTGGGTCTACAGTGATGTTCGGTACTTACTCTGGCAGTGTTATATCATTTAGATTTCCAGGTGACCCAGAGTTATAGAATGCTCCACGCCAAAATTTCCTTAGCATGCGTTCTAATTCGTTAAGCGTGCAGGATACAAGCAGGAGGCAGATATGTCAAGGGCGTCTCAGAGAAGGAGTGTGAATAGCAAAAGTCCTTGGGTTGATGGATAACCGATATCGAACTTTTAGATTTTAAGAAAGAAAAAAGAAAACAGGGAAAAGAAAAGAAAAACAGTGGTCGAATTGATACTGTTAAATGATACGGTCGTGTGATGCTGTTCAGTATAAACAACTTGACGGAACCCCGAGTTTTCCATTACCTATGGTCGCATGTGACTAGTGGTGGCTTCAGTTTACTCATGGTTCGTTTGCTGCTAGAAGATTCTTAATGACACGGAATGCGACAGCAGAGATTAAAGTAGATGGTTCAATAGTTTATTTGGGCCATGAGACGAAACCAATGTCGGGAAACCATTTGTTCTAGCAGCTGGAGCGGCATTCCCTTGGAACGAAACCACTGGCACGGATGAAGCATCTCTAAGCTTCTCTTTTGCTTGAGAATAGCTGGGCCACTCGGTTTAGTTACCAGTTCTAGCCAGGTAGCTATCAATGGATCACAAGGCTTGTCAAAATGGCCCCTGGCAATGCTCTATGCATCAACTGACGAATCATCACAAACTTGCAAGAAAACTGCGAGCCAAGATTAATGCCCTCAGGCAGGAATCCCACCCATGGCTGCTGGCTACTACGAGGTGTGAGTTGAAATTCACAACTTAGACAGCCGTCTTTACAACGACGCAAGATGGGGTGTCAAACATGGATGGTTCGAGTCAGACAGAGTAGCAGACTCGCTTGGTGGAGGGGACGTATCCTACATCCATATGGGCGGCGCTCCAGGCCCAGGTATCTTCTGCACTGCTTATTACAGCTACCCGGGATGGCCAAGCGTATTTTAGATCTCTTACGTGGACTTCTGATAAATAGCAACGGTCGATAAGACAGCTAGCATTCTTTTAATGGCTAGATTGTCCGCTTCTACGTTCAGCAGATGTGATTGGTGGCCTCTATCCCAAAGTATTCGATGTACGAATTACAAGGTGCTAAATGGCTTCCTATCTATTATTGAAATATGAACCTTTTTAAGAGCGGAAGGGCTTTGGTAATACAAGCTGATAACTAGAGGTTGGGTCAATATTATAGAAGATACTAGTGTATATCGAGTAATGTATAGCGGTTTTGTCACGACCCTGTATCTAGTAGTTGAATTGATGGAATAACAGACCTACATGCTAAGCAGCCTGGAAGCACCTTGGAGCTTTTGTTATTTAACGATAGGCTTTACTTTGTACTTGTAAAATGATTATAGATATTTTGCGTTGTGGCATGTTGACTTGACCCTTGCTCTCCATAGCGGCTTAAGCCAAAGACCCATCAGGCCGACCACGATTGTCATTGCTGTTCCAGCAAACACGTACTTGTGAAAACATGATGTTTATTAACAGACCTAAGCTTCATCTCCCAAATCAAGCCTCAGGATTGTATGCCTACGCATCATAGCCTCGGCTACTCGAGCCAATATTATTCGTCTTTCTCGATGCTTACAACAAGTGCAGATGCCAGAGCATTTCCGTCCTCGGCAACTGATATGACCCAAATCCAATCACCCACATCCGATTTTTGGGGCTAGTTCGGTTCCTCAAAGTCCTGAGACGGCGGGATCAAGCCCGGATGACACACAAGCTTCCTTGCAAGGTCCTGTGCATACGCGCACATTGTCAGTGTCGGGTTCCAACTTCCTGACGTGGGAAACACCGCTCCACCCGTAACAAACTAAACGTGCATTGTTAGTTGAGGCTTGTAACGAGAACTTCATGTAATGGGTGTACTCACTACATTCGCAATTCCATGTGGTCGGTACAAGCTGTCACATGAGCCACCTTTCTGCTTGCGTCCAACAAAAGCCGTGCTTCCCTCATGGACCACACCGGGCGCACGAATCGATTCCCAGGCGGGTTTCTTCTCGACCCATTTATTAGCTGTGTCGTCCCAGTATTCAATCACTTTCGGCTGATTGCCAGAAAGGACTTCAATTGTCTTGTAGATTGCCTCGTCCATAGTATCCCACATCCTTTTATCTTTTGGGCTCAACGTATATTGTACGGTGATATTGGATGTAGGATCAGGCGTGTTGTTCAGTTTGACCCAATTCTTCCTATTGTCTTCATCCAGCTCACCCAATCCCGAGAGGACTGTCATTTCACATTAGTATAACCACTGAGATTGCAGGTAACTATACGTGCTTACCAAACACAATATGCTTCTCAGAGCCCTTGAGCTGCTCATCCGTTGCGGCTGCGGCATAGTCAGGACATTCCCGCCCTGCGTCCTCGGCGTCGGCCTCTGGATTGGGACTATGGATGGCAGTAATCCCAACATGGTACTGGCGATGCGTATTCGGATCTTTTCCAGCAAGATATGTGCAAGCAAGCTGGAGCGATTTATCCCCATTCCAATGGATAGCTTCACGCGGAATACGTGCTGCAATGTTTGACCGGACATGGCCTGTCAAGCGTTTGCCAACATTGCCATGTGAGGGACGACACTCCTCGAACGAGTTGAGAAGTAATGTGGCATTAGGAACGGCCTGTGATGGGTGTCAACATCTGATTTACAATGGGGGTAGTGTCCAAGCAACTTACTCCAGCGCATAAAACTACTTTTGTATCGTCGTCAGTCCATGAGAGCACTCCCCGACTGGTTTCAATAGCTCGGACGACTCCTCCCTCGTCCTTCTTAAGTCCACTGACGGTACAATTGATCATTAGCTCCAATGGCCGTCCTTGTTCCGTCTCAGCAAGTTTGCGCTGACTTTCGTGCAGCGCAATTAGTGGGCCAGGAACGGAAAACTTGTTGAAGCGCATGATGGATGTGGGCGACTTGGGACCAACAGCCAAGGGAGCTGGCCCGACAGAATCAGCAGTGGGAATCTGACCTAGTCTCTTCCCGAGAAGGTCATCAATGGCGTTCTGCATTTCACAGTAAATGCCGTCTCTTATCTTGTCGGCTGATATCACATTAAGCAACTTCTCAGCAGAATGCCAGAACCCGTCCTCCTTGGACGCATCAATCATGGATTTTGGAAAGTCCCTCATCAAGTCTTGAGTAGGTTGCGGGGTGTAGGCAGACCAAAAGGTGCTCCTCCCGCCGAAGAATGGGCATGATCCATGGAGGAAGCCAAGCTCCTTCGTCTTGAACGTCTCTGTAGAAAGTGTCCAGGGATAGGTTTCCGATGGGCCTCCGAGCACCGTCTTGAAAGGCAGAGGGAGGTTTTGGAAGTGGGTTGGAAGCCAAATGTCTATTGGCAGTCAGTATCAACATTGAACGTTTCAAGACGCATTTAGCAACACATACCACCTCTTTCTATGCACAAGATTCGCTTCTTCTTATCATGCTTCAGCACCTCATCAATGAAGGCCAGTGCGGTGAAACCAGATCCAATCACAATGTAGTCAAACTTGCCATGGGAACGCATATCTTCCCAGGTATTATTACTAGAGTCGCGTTAGTATCGGCGGACCGAGCACACGGCCAAAGAGCGATGATTACCTGACAAAGTAGTCCTGAACCATGACAGATGTAGCAGATGGGTTCTGCTCACCAGGAACAGGGAATCCCCCAACGCTAGCATGCTTTGATGTACGAGCAGGGTCGAGAGATTCTTGGCCAAACCGATTGTATGGAATCTGGTCATGGAGAGTCATGGTGAAGAAAATAAGATTGTAATAGTGCCAAGGTCAGTAGATTGAATATGATTGTCTGTGTAGTCATGAGAAAACAACACGAGAACCATGGACGCTTTTATATAGCAGGTCCCAGCCATAATCAAAACTCCATGTCTATTTCCATACTGATTCGACCACAGCCGTCTCAATACTTTGACCACCTCTGGAGGGCAGTCCTGCCACGAATGGTTTGCAAAGCCATTGGCTGCCTTTCAGAGGCGGAGGCGGAGGCGGAGGCGGAGCCTACGGGCGGCCCGAAGCGGCGCTCGGAAGGCAGCTGAGTTGCTTGTCATTTTAGTGGCATCCCTTGAAGCCTCGTGCATTCCAACCCGTAGCGCCAATTCAGCTGGACTCTCTTCCAATCGCCTTCTGGCAGACCCCTGTCTCAGCTCCCCATAAGCCGCGCCACCACCTCTTTTGCTACTCTTCTGCATCCCATCAATAGTCTGCAGCAGCTGAAATTCAACTAATACTGCCTATTAACTACGAGCTCTTTTATTGCATCTCTAAGAGGAAAAGATGGTGGTAAATGGCGGCAAAGGGAGGTACGGGCCGCCAATCGCCCTCCAAGTCACCGAGCTGAACGTGGAGGGAAACCGGTGAATGTATATACAGACTGCCACCCATATTTGTGTTTAAACGGAATGTTTCAGGATGCCCGTGGGCATATGCAAAGACCGGGACTAGCCGCAGGCGGTTTTGCCCTTTTAGATTAGGTGGCTATTTATTACAAGGCGTTTTTCCTAGCTGCTATTCTCGCTCATGGGCCAGAGCTGTGATTACTAGCGCTCTAGATCGCAGCAGCAAGTATAAATACCGAATTTGACCAAACTAGGTGCAGATTGACACACCCAAGAGAAGTGCTCAGCGGGACACCCGAGTTCTCCACTTCATACGTATGGTCGTTTCTACAGAATATTGTGCTGCGACGACTTAAAACCTTTAGCAACAGCGTGTGGGTATGCGGTTAGTGCTTTATACAGTATGATGTTGAGATGATCTCACAAAGGATCGTAAGAGGAAACTCGTTATATGAGAACTGAGAATACGAATTTACAGCTATGAGCTGAGCAAGGCTACCCCTATTTCTTTGTCTAAGGAATTGTAGGCTAGATAGTCGAGTGTGGAAAGGGTTGCATCAGGAGTTTCGACGTTAGACGGGGCGAGCATAGCGACGCAGTGTCTGTTTCATTCCAGAAGAAGGACCCTTAGGGCACTTAAGGCAAACCGATTAAGACTATTCCTTTGCATTTCAAGAAGAAAAAGACGCTCCCACAGAAGGAGACAGATGCCTTAGTACCACCAAAGAGATATACATTCATGGTCGTTCTGGAGTGTTAGCTAGGAATACTTGGTATATATTACAGCATTGTTAAGAAACTTCTATAAGAGTGAACGCCACTTATAGCGCCTGGCTATACATATGATATTACAGAAGTAGTTTCTTGCAGGTTCTATTCGCCTTAGACACCAGGTATAAAAAGGAGTGCAGAGCGGGTGGGTGGGGTGGAGGTTAAGACAATATTATCGACGACAATTCAGCACCATGCAATTGGAGCAGCTGTACAACGGCCTCGTTCCCGTACCAACTTACGGCATACGATAGCGGCGTCCGGCCGTCCTTATCGGCCGCCTCAATCTGCGCGCCCCGGTCAAGCAGCAGCTGTACAACGGCCTCGTTCCCGTACCAACTTACGGCATACGATAGCGGCGTCCGGCCGTCCTTATCGGCCGCCTCAATCTGCGCGCCCCGGTCAAGCAGCAGCCGCACAACAGCTTCATTTCTATTCTTATCCACGGCATACGATAGCGATGTCCGGCCGTCCTTGTCGGCCGCCTCAATCTGCGCGCCCCGGTCAAGTAGCAGCCGCACAACAGCCTCGTTCCCGTTCCGCGCGGCATGCGACAGCGGCGTTCGGCCGTCCTTATCAGCCGCCTCAGTCTGCGCGCCCCGGTCAAGCAGCAGCTGTACAACGGCCTCGTTCCCGTTCCCCGCGGCATGCGACAGCGGCGTCCGGCCATCCTCACCGGCTGCCTCTATCTGCGCACCCTGGTTAAGCAGCAGCCGCACAATAGCCTCGTTCCCGTTCCCCGCGGCATGCGACAGCGGCGTCCGGCCATCCTCACCGTCCGCCTCGATGTGGGCACCGCAGGAGAGCAGCGCTCTTAAACAAGCTTCATGACCATTGGACGCTGCGTAACCCAAAGGTGTATGGCCACGCTCCCTATCTTGTGCGTCAATTGTTGGTGTCATGAACCCGAGTAAGTGTGTCAAGAGGAATAGATTGCCGCGCGCCGCAGCGTAATGGAGCACGGCCGTAGTTTTTGAAAGTGAGAACGCATTTTGGTATTCTATTTGATCAATAATCTTGTCCGAGGCATTGTAATGAGGCTGAAGTATCTTGTATACCTCTTCATGACCATTTTTTAAAGCAGTCAAGATAGGGCGTTTGTATCTCTCTCCTTTCAAATGAGCATCAAATCCGTTGTCAACTGCAGATCGGACTAGAGACGGTAGGTTGTGCTCAGCAAGGATGTAGACTAAAGAAGCCTTGATTGTATAACGACGAACTTCATACTTTTGAAACAAGTTAATTAGATAAAGCCAACGTTTCAATGCGAAGTTCCTCAAGAATGTAATCTGAGGAATATTGTCCTCGGCAGAATTGGCATGATGAAGAACATGTCGTGTCGCGTAGTCAAGAAATGGGAACTCTTCTGGGACTTGAGTTCGTAAAACTTTTGCCCGCTCTGACGATGCGGCAGGCAGAGGCTGTGGTACGATTGCGGAAATGTCAATGTTGCAATAGTTATCACAGCATTGTTTCAACCGATCGTGGCTGTAACTTTCAAAGTTCGCTGCGTGATTGGGCCATAACTGGCGAATCCCATCGTCCTTGATGAGAAAATCGCGTACCGACTCATGAATGAACTGCACAGTTCGCTTCTTCGACTTGACAAGTTCGGCAAGGCCTTTTGAAGAGCTAAGAAGATACAGCTCCATGGCTGTAGTGGTAGTGGATTCTCGGTCCCACCTAACCAAGTTCTCAGGGCTTGGGTCCAGCCCTGATACGAGGGCAAAGTAGTACTCCTCACACGTCAAGGGTCTTGCTGCATACAAGATCCACTGGATGCAAAGTAACAGATCGTCCATATTCTCATTGTCCCGGCAAAGTATATCCTTGAAAAGGTTACTAAGCCCATCGGGCAGCTCCCTTAGTCGCCCCTTTACTGCCCACATGCGACCATTGCGGAACTCTCTGTTGAGTATGTCAACGACGAGCACCACCCACAGAAAAACTCCTGATGCTCTCTCTAGGATTTCGGCAGAGACCTCTTGAGACGCCTTGCCGTTGCCAGCTTTAAATTTGCTTCTCACATATTTCTCAAGGTCTTCGCCATGGCCTGACTGATCCTCTAAGGTGAGTTTCAACCCGTTGCGTATCTCGATATGTGGGTAGTGGCGACTGGAAAAACAGATGTAAATTTTCGCTTGGCTTTCAGAAGCTTGATCTCCAAGGTCTTCGAAATACTCGACCATGTCCTCAACCTCAGATATATCACATTCATCCAGGGCATCGATGAAGCAAATAATCTGTCGCTGTCCAAGTCTGGTAACCGCATGGGTAAAAAGAGCCTGAAGCGTTTCAATATCCCAGGTAGCCCGGTTGTGCTTCGCTTGATAGATATGGTCTGAATCGTGTAAAACGTCTGGGAATTTTTGAATAACTTGAAAAAGTAAGGACCGGTACATTCCCTCTGTTGACTTTTCAAGATGAACGCCTCGAGCGTTGAAGAAAAAAGAGATGACGGTTGCGTCAGCTGTTGCTTTCCACTTGTTTTTCGCGTGGGTGTAGGCAAACTTCATCAATGTTGACTTCCCAGCTCCAGGCTTTCCACTGATCCACAAGAACCCATGATGACTGGGAAAATGGATTGGTTCAAGCCACTCGACGTACTTTGGGTGGCCAAGTAACCATTCGCAAGTTTTGGAATGTTGAGTCTTGATTGTTGCATGGCGCGAGTCGATTTGCTCAAACGTTAATGAGTCCGACAATGCTTCCACTCGACTCCGGAGCAATTCTAGGTCTGCGAGGAGATCAGTCAAGACTCCAACATTCAACGTTTCAGCACGTACCTGTTGTAGGATAAGTCGCCTCAGCATCCCTTCGTTGCTGTGTGGGTATGACAGACAGGAGTTCCTTGGCATATGCAGCAGCGACAGCAGCGGAATACTTCTGCCAGGCCTTGTTCTTGTGAGAATCTGAGTAGTCGCAGATGCCGCGAATGGCAAGGCAGGGGAAATCATGCAGCCCTGCAGCCTCCATCTCAAAGCAGATGATGCCAAGTTCCTCCGCCATCTTAGCACGAGTTTCGCCGTCTTTGATGACCTGGTTGCCGGATGCAATTCTGCCATAGTGGACTCTGGGTTTCGCGGTCTCCCGATGAGGCCGTTCCAGAACCTCCCATGAGCTACAGCGCTCGCAGCTGTCCACCTCTTGCGTATGCTTGTACGTGTGGCGGAACAGTCGATCTGGCAAGCTAGGTCGAGCGTATGAGACCATTTGCTCGTTTCGGTCGAGCATGTCGCAGAGGATGCTGGGAATTCTGCTGGGCGCGTTTTCATAATCTGCCTGTAGCTTAGACACCGCCGTCAGGATCGTGTGAGGAGGCGTGGTGGTGCGGCCTGTTCGCTGAAACTGGCCATCGGGCAATATCTTGCCCAAGTCGTACTGCATCACTTCATTCCCGACTACAACATCTCCTAATCGTATGTCGATGCCGCCATCGGGCACGCCACCACCAATCCCAACCATCAATCGAATGGTGATCGAGGGGAAGCTTCGACTCATATTGCTGGCCACCGTAGCGGCGTTGTTCGTGCCGTATTGGCTCGATGGAAGGCATGCGATGACAACATTATGCCCACAAACGCGACCAAAGGTGTAGTTATTGCTATCGCCTTTCTGGGGGGGCAAGGGGACGTGAGTGCTGTCTAGTATAGCTATTGCCGCAGCCATCTCGATGGGGAGGGCGCAAACCCAGCCAACGGTGTAGTCGCAGTAGCCAAGGGTTTGCCAGTCGCCATTGTTCGATTGGTGGCGTTTCGAGCGGATCGAGAGTGCATCATCGTCGTTTCGACTTCTCTTTCTGTTCTCTGGAGCCTCCATGATCTGCCGCTGTCATCAGGCGGGGCAACAGGTCTCGGTTCGTTGAATATGTGCGCTGCTGGGGTAGACAGACCCGTCATGTGCTCATCCATGCCTCTTCAAACGAGCTTTGATGGAGGATAATAGTGAAATGCCGAGGGGCTGCGACTGGTGCAGCAAGAGAGGCAAGATTGGGAGCAAGATGGGGGAAAACTGAGGACGAGTTTGAGCCGCAGGTCAGGCTGGCGGTTGGAGCCTGATGCTGATTTCGCTGGTTTTCGAGGCATCGTGATTCGTCGAACTGTCGCCGCAGGCATTCAGCTGCCTGCAGGCTGTGCTGAAATTATGCCTTGCTGAGATGCAGACGTCTACTCGAATAGCAGACACGCCGGGCCTTTTGACGCCGGGATTTACTTGTCACTTGAGACCGTTGCTCTGTCAACCAACAGCCAACAGCAGGATCCTCGTAGGCGAATGTTGGCCAAATTACACCGCACTTTGTTTCCATTGCAAAGAGAGCATCTTATGCTAATACCTACATACTTGTACATAGTAAGACCCTGCATTTTCCGGGGCTTTCCAGCGCCTCGAGAGTTTGTACTGGCTGAATGCGAGCAGGGATTGCTATCGTCAGGCGGGGAGCGGATTAAGCTCAGGGAATATGCTACGCGCTAGCCGGATCGATTCACTCACTCCCCACCTCAGGTTTCCCTGCCAGCCCACATAGTTGGAGAAAATCTATCCATAGCATATTAACACTTGTTGTGCCAATATATCACATATGCGTGTTGCGGGAGCCTATGAGTCCTCTTTATTTCCTCCGCGCTTCTGGATTGGATCAGCGGCCTTCTAACACCTCAGCCGAAGCGCAGCAGGCGGTACACGCGTGCAGATCAAACTTCAATGTGATATATAAAAATTAAGACCTTGGCTCCAGCCAGGTGCGTAAGCTGAACAGGGCATCGCAAGTGGAGGAGGTGTTTGATTGCAGAGGCATAAGTTGCTGAAAATGGCCTATGGCCATCCATAACACAAAGCATGAACTTAACAGGACCCCGAGTTTTCCACGACTTATGGATATATGTACCTGTCATTCACTCCGGTCGGCTTATATAAATATATTTTATGAGTCAGCTATGCGGAGGTATCTAGGTAATATATAAGGATACAATCGAAATTCTGTCCGTAACGTCTTGAGAAATATGATGGGCTCGTACTGCAATTAGTTAGGTCACTGTTAATGAAGAAAGAGCACGCCTTTTGTACATACACGGGAGTGTCGGCATTTGTAAAAGACACAGACTCCTATAGGCCCAACTTGACGACCGCTTTGAACCCTGATTCGTAGAACCTTTTGAAAGATGATTAGACAATGGATCGGCGCATAGTGGGAATTCGCCTTCTTCTTTGAGTACGCAACAATGGCAAGATGCCTCATCCTGGCCTGCTATAAGGTGGGATGCATTTCCATACCATGTGGGTCATGGCCGTTGAGGTTATGTTCATAATGACCCGCAATCTTCTTCAATCATTAATTTTAATACAATGATTGGTTGAGGCTGTAAACTGGTGTGAAGAAAAAGAGGGAATTCTTCAACAATAAGCACACGTTTCTCAACTTTACACACCACGATAACACTATGTGAGTTATCCAGTACTCGCTACTGCTGCTACGGCTGCTACTTCTATTACTTCTACTAAGCTACACGTATGTTCAAGGTCTGGTGTTAGATAACAGAACTGATTTGCTGTATGACTTTGTTTAATGAAATAGTGTCTATGTTTTAAACTTGTGTATGCATTTTTATTTTGCAATCCCTATTGTTCTTTGCATATGTATTGACTGTCATTGTGACCATGCGCCATCTTCATACATCGTCATAATGAGCGCCGAACGCATCAAGCCAACCATTCCCACAAGAAGATATATACTTTTGCGTCGGGCCGATTTGTCTGGATGTATAAACCAAATGTACGACATATAATGCAAGCCAGCCATTTGATGGACAAATTTCTCCCAATATCACACTTTTGAGTGCAAATCATCGACCATGGCTGCAGAATCATCAACTACGCTTGTAGACAAACCTTGTTGCACGCACTATATCCCCTGCCAGTGCCCCTCGCTCCCCGAGTACGCTTGTCCACCTCTAGGAGATGAATGGTCTCCCTTGTGGCTGCAAAGACGTCATGAAGACGAAGACTGGAACAAGGTCCTTGCGGAGAGAATGATGAGGCAGCGTTGGCGACGAATAGCTGCTGCCGTGCACGATGCATGGCTGGTGTTCAAGATTGGTCGTCCGCTAACTCCACCGCTCAGGGCACCACGATTCCGATGGCTGATATCGTCTGACCTTGTTCCCCGGGGATACCAAGATGGACAGGCGCCATGGCGCATGCTTATACGGTCCTATCTCAAGGACCTACCTGGGCAATTGGCTGATGGAAGCACTCAACAGTCTGTATTTTCATGGCGAAACTATCCGAGACATGTAGGCCGGTTGCATCATCGCACAAAACTCGACGATGCGCCTCCTGAGATAACGTGCGGGAGACGAGCCGTCTTCTCTCAACAGGGCAATGATTTTAACCAAAGCCTGACCGGAGAGTGGCTTGTTATAGTCTACATCTGGGCAACTGACAGTGCATGGCTGGAGAAGACGGATGTTGCGGACTTGGTCTCCCGTGATAGTGTGACTGGGTAAGTGATACGTGACTGAAGCTTGTACACTGCATATCATGTCGAAACGTCACTTACATGTTGCATGTTGACTCTCTAGTATTCGCGCTTGGGAGTGGATTGATGCAGTTGATGCTCCCACCAAGCTTCTACACCTGTTCTATACATGCCAAACAAGGAAGTCTCCAGAGCAGGACGCGATATACGCCGGACTCCCGTATCTAGAGTACAACGCTGTTCCAATGAAGCGCGGAGACCCTGTGCCGGCCAGGCTCGCCGGACTGAGACGTTTGATGAAGGGACGAGCAAGACATTTGTATTGTGCGGCATATGAGTACGACACGTGTACATGTACGAGCCTTGTCCGGTAGACGGCAATTTGAAAAATATCAACGGCCACATGGAAGGCTGTGCAACAGAACTTCTATACCAAGCCGTTACATGAGTCGTTAAGAGGGGCCAGAGTCTTACGCAACGCTGTAGCTATAGTACTAGGGCTTAAAGTATCTTCATGTTGTCTTCCCCGCTTAGCACGGAATTGTAAGCGACGTTGTACTCGTCATAACTATCCTTCATTCCCAGCATTAGACGGCCAAGCCAGTACAGCAGAAACAGAGTTGCCTGCGAGCGAACAACCGCCGACCAGCTTTGAAACTTCCACACCCAGTCCGGCACCACATCACCCAGTAGAACATGTCAATACGCACCGTCCCCTGATGCGTCCAGCAGTCGTTCTTGTAAAAGACCACCCGCGGCTGGAATTACAGCGCCCAGTTGACCAGCCACTCCCTGGCGCCATCATCAAGCGCCACATACAGAAGGCGGATCTAGAGCGGCGTGGTGCAGAGCCCTGAAGTAGGCGTCGGCGTCCTGGACGAGGCTGCACAGGGTGCGATACAGCTAAGCATCCGCCGTGACCCGCGCTCGATGCTGGAGTACATGACCCCAGGCCCAGCCGCCGAGCATGTCCAGGGCGATGCAGTGCCTAGGGTCGAGTTGAAAGAAGCGCTCCGGCGCCCACTTGCTGTGCACGGAGATCGTCACCTCCAGGGACCGGCGGTCGCCCCTCGAGAAGTCAAAGACGACGGGATGGGGGCGCGACAGGGCAGACTTCTGTTGGCTGCGCGTGTCGCTTCTCTTTGCACAGTTGGAACGGTCCAGAACGCTACCCATGCCCAGGGAACTGAGAAGTGCGTGGAGGATGTTTGTGAGGGCCATGGAGCCGCAAGACAGCTGAGGTGTAGTAGATGGTTTGTAAGAGCAACAAAGAGTCCATCAAGTAAACAACATGGCGAGTTATGTGGAATGGGCCACGAGCCTTTGCAGTGAAAATATGGTAAGGCGCTCAATCTCACATCTGTTTGGGGTTGCAGAGACGGCTGTTTGATACCAACCATTACCCACTCGTAGGACCCGACCAAGTCCGACATAGTGACCGTGTCCTTCTTCAGCAACGACCTCAACTTTAGCGGCATTGTGTCGACCTGCATCATCGGCTATACAAAAAAGTCCTCATGTGCCGACCTGATTCCCGCAGCCAACAAGACCTCCAAGGCAACACCCTGGACGGGCTCTTCGACAACATCATGGCGGCCATCCAGGCCAGGGCGAATCCGCACAAACCCACCTGCAGGTCTACTGGACCAACTACCCGCAGCTCTTTGACACAACATGCGACTCCGACAGGTTTTGGGTGGGCGTCTGGCCTGCATACTACAAGGGCGAGTTACCGACGCAGGACCTTCGCGCCCAGCTCAACCAGCTGTCGGCCGATCTCAACGACCATCTAAAGTATTTAATCAACCGCTGGAACAGCAGCCTGACGTAACCCAGAGCACTTATGTCGATATCGACAACACTGTGTACCTAGGCAAGCGCTTCTGCAAACCATTCAGGACTGAGCCACTCAGGAAGCGACCAGAATAGCATGGCTTTCTTCTACCTCGGCGGCGACAATGACGTTCCCACCGAGTATGTATATTCATTTACATTTATTTCAATATTTCCTTCTTTTCTCTAGCTCACTCCAGCAACCACGTTACCTTGCTGACCCAAGATGGAAGTATCCCGCTGCATAAAGCCCTAGATAGTGCGCCAAGCGGCTGGTCCACCACAACCATCAGCTCTGCCGACTGCGCAGCCCAGCCTGATGGCATGTGGATCGGTGCCGAGTTCATTCTATGCAAGCTGGCCGTTTCGGCCGTGGGAAACGAGGCTCTGGTTACAAATTGGCAGGAAATGCTCGCCCGCCAACGGTGACACCAACACGACCGTTTCCATGGACAGCGATGGCAACGTCGAGGTGATCGAGGTCTCTATCAGGTATGCCAAGATGTACCACTCAAAGTCCAGGCGACCGAGGCTATCGCTCACCAGATTGCAATGCAGTTGCGGACAAATTAAAGCCGAGGTATGCCATTCACACAAAGAGTAGAGGTTCGGGTCCCCGCTACCACGCGTAGTTTGTGCGGGTTCCGATCCCGAGAGGGGTGGGGCCGGGCCGGGCCGGGCCGGGATTGAGGCTGGACGATGAGCAAGGTACTTGAATGTAACTTGAATGTAACCTTTCCGCTCTTTGCCAGTACTCTAATTTAAACGCCTTTGATCTAGAATAAGACTGCTCTCTTAAGTGGAGATATAGTGATAGTACTCTAGTAGTAGAGGAGCGCATGAATGGCTCTCTATCGCGTATACATTTGGTGCTAATGCTACGGTGCTGAAGAGCTACTAAAACACGACGTACTCAAAGAGAGAAAGAAGAGCGTTGACATCCTCTTTGGAAACTTTTATTCAACATCTCAAGCACTATTTTTGAACTTAGCCATGGAACTATGATGCAAAGACGCCTCAGTAAATAGGTTGGCTGATTGAATCATGATTAAATGAGTGTCGATTACGATTAGCTTGAACAGAGAGCTCTCCAGCTCGCATCATGCCATCAACAAATTTATCAGAGCATTGACGAATAGCTTCACTTTATGAGTAACGTCCTATGTTATATTTATAAATGCATTACGACTTAATGTATGCTAATGAGTAACTAGTTCAAGCGTGATCGAAAGCAGTAATGTTCATGTTTGAAGAGAACGCTGATGGAAGTGAAGCTGACTTCTCGCGATGCTGTCTCTAACCAAGAAACCGTCATTCCGCCGTTGACTTATGATATATATTATCAGCTCAAAAATCTTATTATGTGGCCATGAGGTCTTGATAGCAACGTCCTAAAGATAAATGGTAAAAATGCGAGAGATGAACTTGAAAAGAAAATGATTGAAAAAAATGATTGAACTGAAGAGAAAAGATGTCAAGAAAAATTCCGGTCAAAGCCCTATGTTTCATTGTTTTGGCCCAGCTTTGGTCGTTAATATTCCCATGATCGATGAGTTTCTCTTCTCATATTGCCACGGAGAATGCCTGCGTCAGAGGCTGCCACATAGCAATCTTCGCCCTCAAACCAGGTTTGTAGCTCAACAGTGTCAACCTTCTTATACACATGATAGGCTGACTGAGATGGAGCGCCATATGCGTCTCTGGTTGTTCTGCGCTTATTAGTCTCCGTAGTGGTGAATTGCTTCCTTGTCCTTGATCCCTCAATCTCGAGCGAGAATCCAAATTCCGTAAAGCCTACGCTGGCATTGATGGCATCGAAGGCTTCCTCTCCAGATTCGAATCTAAAGTCTTCCTCCGTCGCTGCCTCTCGGGTAACCATGGTGTTGCTATTGTTCGTCTTGCCGAACTGCCGCACCGATTCATGGTGGAGAGGTCTCATATTGGCCATCTCCATGAAGCTCTCCCCTCTCGGAGGTGTTTTGTACTGGTCCCATTCATCTGTTGGGTCATTCATGCGGTATTTCTGACATTCGCAGTTGTTTCTCTGCGCACCTGGGTCGTGAATGACTCGACTTAGATGGCGGTATGAAGGAGGGGGAGTACGATTGCCTGAGGGCTGAGGAGATTGAATACCGTCGTCCGAAGACAGATCAAATGTGACACGGCGATTGTTTGACATTTGGAGGAGTATGAAGAGCCGTAAGCTGTTTTATTTTTGATAAAGAGTTGCTTGACGGATCGAATGAGTTTGGAGATGGAAGACTGTGTGCAAAAGACGTGTTGCTCTATATATACCCGAGTATGGCTCTATACCGGCGGCCATGTCTTTTCCCCAAATCTCTTGGGACTCGAAAGGCCTTTCTCCAAAGATTACCACTGTGCTAATACATCTGCAGGAGGTTGCATATACGAGCGCGAATGTTTTGTGACGCGATGCATAAAACCAATCACGGATCACTTTTATACATACGTACAACATCGGGAGCACCGAACACGTCGCTCAACGCCTTGTAACACAATGTATGGAATCGATTATTCGATGATATTACACATACGTGGAACACATGGACTCGATGTTATCGCTACACTTCTGATAAGCAGCCATCGGGGGGTTTCTCGTCAGACGTTACGCAGAGGGCGGCATAAATAGATAAGGCGTGCAACCATGAGGCCAATCTTGACTGGCTGCCCCTTTTTACACGTTGGACCCAAGACACGTGTACAAACTCGTCTGGTCTTTGAAGCATTGTAACATGAAGCATTGTAACTTGAATTAATATGTAACAGGGCGGGGTTGGGTACAACGCATTGCTGATGCTCTCGGGTCGAGTTGCATCCGCCAGCCCCACGATTCAAGTGCTTGGTTCAAAGGCCAAGGTATCACTGACCAATGAAACATCTCATCATATCAGATGAACTCAGACATATGTACCTGGCGAAATTCAGGCGTCGCATTTGCTGCGACTAGGAACTCTGGCAAACAATTGGCCGCAACATGGCTTCATGTCCATGTATCTAGCCGTGGATACTGCGTGGATACTGCACTTTGTAAGACTCACAAGGGCATTTATTAGCCATCATTGGGAGCATTCTGCCATTAGAGTACTTGTAAGCTTGTTAACTGGGCCGCGACGGACGCAATATCCCTTGGCCGGACTATGGTGATCATGGGAACAGACTGTTGATTCAGATGAGATGTAAGATGTTCAATCCACTTGATTCGAACTCAGCCGTATAAAACGAAGAATCATTTCTATATCCTTGATCGAGCCCCTAAGAATGCCAAACAACTTCCTTGGGCCGCCTAGAGGTTGAATGAAGCCAAGTCTGGGACAGCTTGACTGGCTCGAGTCCTTTTGCACGGAAACAGGGACTCAGATGAGTCTCCGTTATCATTTTCTGTTCATGTTCAAGGGCAAGTAGATTTCAGGCTTTCTCCATGCTTATACTCTCGTTCGTTTGAAGTGACAGCAGTTTGAAGCTCAGCGAAGCTCCAGAGCCAGCACGCACAGACGGCCATACCGGAACCATGATTCTTCCTAGGCCGGCCTGCTATGTAGGCACGTCCCCTTAGGCACCACAGCCCTCTCCATTCCGAAGATTCTGAAGCTTTCCTGCTCAGCCTCATCACGTTAAATTGCTTTCCTACGCCTTTTCTTCTTCACTTCTCCATGGCTTCAGCTGAGAGCTCCCATACTCCGCCTCCTGGCGCTACAATCCATCAGCTCAAGATCAAGGCCATATTCGATGCCCTCAGCGAGCGCGACAAGCTCTATGCCCACTACCTTGCACGCGCAGCATGGCATGGAAGCAGGATCATTATGCGGCAGGTGTCACCAGAAAGCCCCGACATTTTCGACTTCATCATGAATCTCTACCGTGCCTGTGATGGCAAATGGGACACCTTGATAGCGCAATGCAGCATCACTCCTGAAGAGCTGACTGCATTTCTCGAGTATGCCGCCATGTTCCTTTGCAACTTGGGCAACTTCTATGTAAGCCAAGAGCTCAATCTGCCCTCTTCTGCGTCTTCTTCTGTTGCTGACCATGATTAGGGAGAGGGCGACCAAAAATTCGTCCCTGATGTACCGGCAGAAGCTCTCAGGAAACTTGCTGGCATTTCCCCAGAGACAAAAACCGGGCTGGACAAGATCATCGACCCTCTGCTGGCAGTTCCACCTTTCAGTCTCGGCTATCCTGGTAACAATACGCAGTCGGGCTACTATCCCACCAAGGAGCCCATCACTAGGGACGACATTGCCAAGGTCTCGGACGTCATGAACAAAAAGTCAATAGGGCCGGAAAATACTCGCATTCGAAAAGTGCTCAAGGATTGCAAGCCTGTCTTACAGCTGTTGCAAGCTTCTGCAGAAACTGATCTACTCGAGAATGGCGACAACCAACTCGCAGACGGCATCTTGCTTATCCGAGGCGATCACTCGGAGGAACTAGCCAAGATCTGCTCCGATTTAGAATTGGCAAAGCAGTACGCAGGCAACGATAAACAAACCGAGCTCTTAGCACATTACATCGAATCCTTCCGCACTGGCAGCTTAGACGCTTTCCAGGAGTCGCAAAAGGCCTGGGTGGCAGACGTATCGGCCAGGGTCGAAAACATACTTGGCTTCATCGAGCCGTACCGCGACCCGGCTGGAATCCGTTCCGAGTGGGAGGCCATGATAGGCATTGCCGATGCCGATGAAGTCGGGAAACTAAAGACCTTTGTCGAGAGCTCGACTACATTCATCCGGCAGCTCCCATGGGCGGTCAAGGATGTGAATGATGGCAAGGGACCATATGAGAAGAGTCTGTTTGAGGCTCCAGACTTTACTAGTGTCCACGGTTAGTCACAGTGGTTCAATAGCTTCCTGCGCGTCTGCTTCACCAAAAGGAAAGGAGACACTAATGAATCCTCCTAGCGCTGGCTGTGTGCGGCAGCATCGTCTTCGAAGCCGCCAATCTCCCGAATGTGGGTTTTTACCGTCTTGTCTTTTTTGCCATCAATAAGCTCATTTCGATAGTACGAATATATTCGCGAAACCCACGGCTTCAAAAACATTGTCCTCGCAAATCGTCTCAGCGTCAACAACAGCCCCAACCTCCCCTGCCACTGGATTCACTCCTCCGAGCTCAACTTGTTCAAAAGCACCACGCACATTGTGAGATTCCTCACCACTGCCATTCACGAACTGCTCGGCCACGGCACAGGCAAGCTCCTCAGCGAGACGTCGCCAGGAACTTACAACTTTGACAAGCAGAATCCTCCCATCAGCCCCCTCAGCGGGGAAGCCGTAACTTCACACTATCTGCCCGGTCAGACGTGGACAAGTATCTTTGGCAAGCTGGCAGGAACAGTGGAGGAATGCCGTGCAATATTGATGTCGGAATATTTCATGGACAACAAGCATCTGCTAAGCATTTTTGGTTACACTGATAGCAGCAGCATCACAGCTGACGACCGTACGTTGCAAGAATTATAACTACTATATAACACAACACGACACTAACTCTCATCAAACGCAGTTCTCTACGCCACATATCTCAACATTGGCGTCGATGGTCTGCAAGCACTCGAGCATTACAACGTCCAAGGCCAAGCCTGGGGCCAAGTCCACCACCAGGCTCACTTCTCCATTCTTAAACACCTCCTCCAAGACGGCGACGGAACCATCTCTATCGCGCACCACCCCCTGCAGCAATCTCTCACAGTACATGTTGACCGATCCAAGATCCTTTCCCACGGCAAACCATCTCTGGGCTCGTATCTCTGCAAGCTACACATCTGGCGCTGCACCGCCGATGTGTCCGCATGCAGCAACTTCTACGAGCCCTTGTGTGCAGTTGACGGCGTGTATGAAGAATGGCGCAAGATTATTGTATCGAAACCGAAGATGAAGTGGAAATTTGTGCAGTCAAATACCTTCCTCACGGGTGAAACTGTCCAAGTCAAGGTTTACAAGGAGACTAACGAGGGCATTATCCAGTCGTGGGCTGAGAGGGACGTTTAAAACTATAACATCGCTTAGCATAGTATACTTTAGTATCCATTATACGATTTATCAGGCTAGCATGCATGTGATTTCTCTAAATAGGTTCCTATATAGCTTCGCTACTTACTAGTAGTAGTTTGCTTGATGGTCTACATAATCAGATGGGAACATTTCAAGCAAATTCCCGTACTGATAACCAAAACGTACGGGGTGCGACGTACGGAGTACACCGAGAAGGCAAATTTATTTTTTCGTCCTCCCTTGTTTTAGGATCTAGGCTTCCTCATCGATTCCTTATCGCCAAAAAATCGGTACCCATCTATCATAGGCATCTTCGTTCCCAAATTGCGTCGCACTTTTATCCCTCCTGAGCAAATATGTTTCCGCCTCATCTCTCAAGTCTTGTGCTTCTTTCTCACTGCCATCGTCCTCATTCTCGTTCGTAAACGAGTTCTGGACTAAAGCCTCGGAGAGTTTAAGCAGGCCACGCGCATGCTCAACGGGCATGGCGTCGGCGTGGAATTTTGTAATCTCAAGGGCGTCACGGAGATGTTTACTAAACAGTAGATATTGTAAGTCAGGAGTTCTGAGAAATAGAAAGTATAGGGGTGAAATATAGGAGATCGATGGGAGACAAGTGAAACGTACATGGCAGCCTCCACCTTGCCCTGATCTAGGCAAACCACGCCCGTCTTGTAAATGCATCCTGCATTGAACGGGTGAAGGCGCGTCTGATCACCTTTAAACCACATGTTCTGCGCTTCCATGAAACTTGCCTCGGCAGCTTCTAGTCTGTGTCTACGCCGTTCAAGGATACCTTGGACAAAGTATGTGCTGCGAGAGACGTTAATCGTGACGTTAATTGTGTTGTAGGAAACGGACGAGAGACTGTACGTACTAAGCCAGCATAGCCCAGTTGAGAGGCTTTTCCTGCTTGAACTCTTTGATTGAAACGTCGAGTAATAGTTGCGCCTCATCGTACTTCCCCAAATACAGAAGACACCTCGCGGTATTCTTCTTTGTCACCGTGGGCCAGTCCGCTTCCTTTCCTTGCTTTACATTCCACGCGGTCCAGGTGACGCGCGACTTTTCAAACCACATGAGCGCTGTTTCATGCTGGTTGGCAGTGTTGTAATTGTATCCAAGGTTCTGCTCGAAACCGCCGAGGAGGCCACCCTTGCGAGGCTCTTCTGCTAGGCGCATATTGTAGCCCTTGGTGTTTAGTTGGATAGCTTCTTGAACCCTACCGATGCTTTCGTACATACTGGCCAGATGTGATAGTGTCGAGGCCTTGATATCGATGGCTTGTTCCTGGTCATCGAGTGTGTCGACGGCTAAGAGATTTATTTCGCAGACATCCACGAGCTCTTTGAATGCATTGATCTCGTAGAGATACCTAGCATTGCGTTAGCATATTGTCGCAAAATTATAGCAGGCAGCTTCTCACCTCTGACAATCTTTCAGAAGCTCACAGAACAGCGATGACGCCTTGAATTTCTTCGAGTGTTTACGTTCCTCCTTGAAATTGTCTTTCAAGCAGAGCACGTGTTGTAAGCAACGATTGCACTGAGTCCACTGATGATAAAATTGATTCTTGTTCGTCGCGTCCGACTGTTTGGGAAAGGCGTTGTATTCTAGCACCACTGCATTGTCGAATGCTTGTTGTCGCTCCTCTGGGGATAGGAAAGATCGGAACTGCGTCTGCACCATACGATGGCACGAGATGATACGAGCATCTTTATCCCATTTCATCAACGCAAGGGTTAATAGAGGCTCCATTGCTTCAGCAAATCTGTAGTCGAGGTCAGACAAGCTTCTTCCAAGGGATCAGACATACTCCAAATCATCGAGGAAAAACTCAAGATCATATGGGAGATCGTGGCCTTGCCTGTTCTCAAACAGCTCCTGTGCCATGTTGTCCGAGACCAAGAAAGATGCAACTCCCAGTAATACTTGGCTGTCTCTTTCCAAAGTACCAAACGATACGTCCCACACTGCCTGTAACTCGGATTTATGAAGCCTTCTGGGATCACTTAAATAGATGCGCGTGAAATCGGTGATGGACCAGGACCTTTGTTGAATCAGACCAGCAATGTGAGAGATACCCAACGCATGACCACTGAGGGTTTTAGCAAGTTCAAATGCCGAGAGTCCCTCTGTATGAATGTCGCGACCTATGTTGTCTTTCAACAAGAATAAGAGAAACTCGGACCCGGTCTTTGCATCCCATGAGGCTATTTCCAAGCCGGAGGTGGCAAATTTGTACACCAAGTTGTGATTGCGGGTGGTAATAATGGCCTTTCCATGACTTCCTTCCGGCCAGTATAGCCCCAATAGCTCATCATCCTCGACATTGTCGTAAACCACTAACCATTTGCAGTCTGTCATATAGAGAATCAGTAAATGTCCAAAGCAACAAGGGACAGTGACCTACTAGTCCTTTGAAACCAGTTCTGAGCAAGTTGCAAGTTCTCATTGTGTAGGTTGGCTTGTGCTCCAGGCAGTTTGAGCCGCAATGCTATGTCTGTGAAGCTCTGTCGCAACGATGCCGTCGTCTCACCATAGACCCAGAATACGGCGTCGTACTTGTTCTCTTCCATCTTTCTCTCGACATATCGTGCCGCAATGGAGCTCTTGCCGACGCCACCACGACCAAACAAGGCTATAGATTGGAAAGTTGTTGTTGATCCCTCCCTGCCGAGGACCTGGTCTATCTTCTCAAACGTGCTCTCTCTGCCAAAGAACTCTGGGTATATCTTGGTTGGCAGCTGCATCAACGATACTTGCTGTGTGATTGTAGCAATGTCTGAGGGGATGGTTTGGCCTCGCGGAGAAGGTGCAGTAACCAGACTCTCAACCCGCGACAGAGTTTCAGAGAGCGCCTGATTTGTGTTGATAAACTCACGCTGAAGCCATGACCATGAGTCCTCCTCGCCACGCATAAACTTGACCGCGATTGTGAAAAAATGAACCAGCTGAATCTGCATGTCAAAGCATGCTTCCTTCACTTGATCCGCCTTCTCCTGAGTTGACGCAGAGTAGTGCTGCTTGAAAGCCTCTGCTTTATAGCCAAGCGATTTGGTCATTCGTGGGATCACGGGGAGAGCATGTAAATCCTCGGATATAAGCTGTCTCGAAGTGAGTAATACGCTGCTATCCAGGAGGGTTGGCAAACGCGCACTCACCTGTAGCAGTATGCCAATGATGCCCCAGAAGAAGTTGGCCTGAAGGCCGGGAGCCAATTGCGACTCAAATATGTCGGTGAAGCGGTGATAGCGACCAAGTGTTGGCTCCAGTAAGGATATCTCGCACGGAATCCGAATCCCTTTGCTGGTCTCGGTGCCTGGGTCGAACAGCTCTTTCTGCAGCACATCCCACGAAGTGATGAGTAGCACTCGCTCAATGTCGGCTGGCTTTAGGGAACTTTCGCATTCTTTGGTAACTTGTGCCCAGTTTTGGAGAAAGTAGCGCTCTCTGTAAAAGATGTGTTAGCTCGGCATACTCTTCCCGGCCAGAAGGGCACAGGACTCACAAGTCTGAGGAATCCATGACGCTCACTACAAAGTGTCAGGTATACACACGCAGCTTTATGATGAACAAATGTCGAAATGATGCTTGTTGCCTGATATTGAAGACGACAGAGCCACATTTATGTCGATTCAATGTGACGATAGGGAACTCCTTGGAATGCGTCCATATGGCCTGTGCGAGATGTGTTGGTTCATGGTCTACCAAAAGTGGAGTTACATAACTCTCAAAACAAAAGCCTGTTGGGTAGGCTGCTGAAAAAAAAGCTATTATACTTGTGAAAGAGCTTGAGATGATCCTCAGGTCCCATTACCCGTCCATGATTGTATGTGGGCGACGTGGTGTTAAGGCTTCTTACATGAACACTAAATTACTATATAACAGGCCTTAGACCATTTAATTTTTACTATTTACTTAAAGATACTAAACCCTCTGAAAGCCAGCATACCAAATCTGCGCTCAGACACGGGCAAGGGGCTCACCGTTCTCAATCTTCCTCGCACCGTACTTCTCGATGCGGATAGATTGGATGGCGATGAAGCCCGATGGTCTTGGGGCGTCCAGTTCATGTCTAGCGTGTCCATGCTGCTCTCATCGGCAGAGTAGAGGTTGGAAGTCTCGCTGGAATGTCCGACGACGTACTCGCACTCTTTATAGGCGACGAGCTTCAACTTGCCCCCGACTTGACGTTGTGAGAACTCGATGGCATGCTGAACAACCTCCCGCTCAGGGCTAAAGTACATGTCTAGTTGAAGAGTTAGGATGCTCAATTCAACGACAAGACGCAAGCGTGGACGGAGATGGCTTACCGTTGTAGATGGCGGCTGACCAGTCTTGAGAGAGTCGGTCGCGGATGGAGCGCACCTTGGTATCCAAGACGAGTCCTTCAAGCTCCAGATGAGCCTGTCGAAGGATCGTTAGGCCGAGAGTATCTGTGAACGCGGCGTCAGAAATTGTACGGTCATTAAACCAGATTTAGCTACATACCGTAGCAGCCCCTGCTTTTCAAGCCTGAGAGTCGTTAGCGAATGACACAGCTGAAAGTAACACACTTCGTGACGAGCGTGAACTTACCGATGAACCTGGACTCGACAATGTCGACACGTCCGATTCCTAATAAATGGTCAGCAGGCCCTCAAGAGCTTCGTAGTCTGAAGCCTCACCATTGATCCGGCCGATCTCGTTTGCCTCTTTGAAAATCTCCAGTGAGCCGGTGACGACCTTGTCGCCGACCTCAAGCTTGACGGGAACGCCTTGTTCGAAATGAACAGTGAAGGGCGTCGGCTTGTCAGGAGCGTTCATCGGATCTACGGATGGATGTCAACGTCTCCCCGACTTGGTTGTAATTGCCACTACTCCTTACCAACAGTGCGCTTCCACATATTCTTCGGGGGCTGCATTTCTGTTTCCTCAGGGATCTGACAGGGTCAGCACGATGCAAGATAGAGTTGATCAAGTGGATGTAGGTAGCCTTACCCCAGCCTCATAGCTACAGTGGATGATGTTGTCGTCCATGAACCAGGGAGCCTTGGGCGCAGAGCTGACGGGGATGTTTTCCTCGGCTGCGAACTTAGTAGATCCGCACGTCCTCTGTGCACTAGTCAGCTTGGCTACGAAAGCGAGGGTGAGTGATGACAAACGCGAATCGGTTGTAGAACTCTGGCAATCGCCACGGAGCCAGAACCTTGAGGGTAGGATCGCAGGCCTTCCATGCCAGCTCGAAGCGAACTTGACTAGGAGACACCCTTGCCGGTACATCCATGGCTCAGGATCGTGCAGTTATGCTCTCTCGCGATAGACCATTGCCCGGGCAATCACCGGCCGGGCAAGACTCGTTCCAAGCAGGTCATCTCGATGTTAGCTGGATGTCGATAAGGGGTCAAGCTGAGTATCTTACATTGGTCCTCATAGATTGCGTTGCCTATAGATTGTGTCAACAGGTTCGTAGAACTCTCCAAGACGCTGAGCGGCGAACGCACATTGAATAACAGGCCAGACCAGCTCGTCGATAAACTCCTGTTGAACATCTTGTATGATCATGCGCTCGGCCCCGAGCTTGACGGCCTTGGACTTGACAGCCTCGAAGTCCTCCTCCTGGCCGCAGTCGGCAAGAAAACACACAACCTCATAGCCTTGCAAAACCAACCATCGGAGAATTGTACTTGTGTCAAGGCCTACTATGTGCATGAGTATGAATTTGCCATCTTGTCTTGATTGTGTTCAACTCACCACCTGAGTAGGCACTGATTTAGGTCAGTCGTCAGCCAAGCTGTGTCTTATACTGTGTCTTACACCAGTCGGAATGACTTAGAGACAAACACGTTCCGGTGCCATTGTGATGATTTCTTGAATTCAAGAGTTGGCCTGTAGAGGTGCGAGATATAGATCCAAGGGGTAGATGCAAGACGTACGGGCAGCAAAGCAATTTGGCGTCTGCCTCAAGAATCGGCCAAGATCAATTGATGCTGTCAAGGTTCTTTTGAGATTTCCTGCTCCGAAGACGGCCATTACGTCGTGAGTAGCCCGGCCGTTTATGGGGGACTGCCTTTTGATAAGGCTAGTCATATATGGGCGCCGCAAATTGATATGGGTATGCTGCCAACAGCTGACCTCCCCCTACTGTAGGACAACGCTCAAATGACTACAAGCGAATGCAGATTCGCGGGCTTGCAACACGATCCTAAGCTTCTTGCTATATCCTTTAAAGGTCATAGCGAGTCCGATCCATTTCAGGCCAACGCTCTCACAAGCGTGTTTTTGACGACCTTGAGCATCCCAACCTACCCAAGGTGGGACAAATGTTCCGCAGGTGCTTGGAAAATATTTTTTAGACGCATCTCGAGTCTCTGGACCTCCGGCTAGCGGCTGGCTTAAGAATCCCGCCTCTGTGTGGAAAGCTAGGGAAGCATCCTTATGCTTCGACGAGCCAAGGAATACTTCAAAGGCATCGTCTATGGCAAGCAGAAGATCTGGTGCCAAGACACAGGATGAGGATTCCATCGTCTTGAAGAGAAAGCAACTCGCTTGGTATCAACAGCTGGCTGACAAGAGCCTTGGGCCTGTCCACCTCGCGGTCATTACAACTTTCCTATTACCTGAAGATGGCAAAGATGACTATCTTCACCTAGATTTCCTCCTAGCATTAGCTAGGTCTGTGGATGCTATCTATCTCAAAACACTCGATTCTGTATCAGCCCTTGCGCTGACCTTTACGCTGCATGGTATGGAAAAGCCCACAGACCGAAAGATTTTCTACTTTTTGTCACGAAGCGACATGAACACTTTCAACGACGCAAGATCATGAGACAGCTATCTATAACCCCGAGTTTCCCATTACCTATCTAAGCTTGTACGTGCTTAAGGCGTCTGGTACGACAAAGCTGTGAAAGCTGCACAACAAGACCACACAAAAAAAAACAAAAAAAAAACATACAACAGCCGGTGTTCGCTGATGGTCACCCACTCAACTACTAATCTGCCTCTCATTGGCTTGACTCTGGGAGAGCAGACGGGATCCCGTATTTTCCAATGGATATGGTCGTATGTGATGTGAGATCTGCTCATCACAGCTTACAAAAAAAGACGACATGAGGAACTCCAAAAAGATAAAAAAACATACAACAGCCGGTGTTCGCTGATGGTCACCCACTCAACTACTAATCTGCCGGTTAGTGGCTTATCTATGGGGGAGCAGACGGGACCCCGAGTTCTCCACTACCTATGGTCGTATGTGCTTGTAATTGAACCAAATCCTATTATATAGGTACATACATATGTATAGCTCCCAAGGGATTGCGGTTCCAGTAAACTACAAAATCTCATTCTAACGTGCTATCTATTACTGGGTATGGTTATGTTGCACTTACGCAGATGACCCCTGCCTATCGGGAGCGGAATCTTTGAGTGGATGAAGCTTCGAGAATGTTGGGCATCATCCTTGGCAGCTGTGAACTGTCTATAACAGCGCTTGTGTTGGCAGGGAAAAGAGTAAGTGTTGGAGTTTTGAAAGCCAGTTTGTTTACCTTATCATGCAGATAGGCATGCGTACGTCCTCGAGTAGCATTTAACGAGGCCTGTATTATCTAGCACGCCAGAGTTCTAGAGCAGATTATGTGCATCGCATAGAGCTACGAAGCACCACTTACATATCAACAGCTACTGAAGCAGCCTCCTGACTACACGCCAAATACATGACTGTGGTATAGTTGTAAAAAAATGATCTCTATATCAGTACTACATATCCAGCGCCCATTCTATCCAGTAAGATTTCTTTGAAATTGTGCAACTGCTTCTTTTCTTTGTTAAGAGTGAAGTATCGTACTGTAAGTACCACTAATTTTGGGGTGCTGGATATGTGCAACAGCCGCTCTGTTGCCAAAGACTCGCAGCAATTACACAGTGCTGAGCGATCGGGCAGCGTCCCTGATAGACTGAAGAGTTACCGCTTGCCAGCCTGATCGCGGCCTGATAATCAGTCCCCCAATTTTACGCGAATCAAAACCAACATCAGAGAAGTACACTTGGTTACAATCTGCAGACTGTGAAAATTTTCTGGCCAAGGCCCAGAAAAGTCTCTTCTCATCCTATTCACCAACCTCAAGCAACCAAGCCTCCATCTTCTCCCCCACTCAACGCAATGACAAGCAAAACCTGGTTCCTCCCTCCCGACTTTACCTTTCTTCCAGACGGGCAAATTGCGCTCGGCAGCATCATCCCCAGTCCTCGACAACCAACCGCCACCCTCGCTTCTGCCATCTCCTACCCGACTATCATCCTGCCGAAGACCAAGTCCATCACGGAGAAAAACCTCAGCTTCTCAGCCGAAAAGAGCCGCTCCTTAGGGCTCGCGCTCTTTGCGAAGCTTCTCGACGTCGGAAATGCCAAGGTCGATGTGTCATGGTACAAGAACAAAACCTTCAGCGCCGTCGATCATGAGGTGCGCACATACCACGGAGCCTTTGCTCCAGAGACCTTGAGAGCAATCTTGGCACTTGAGGATATTCAGAAGCACATCGATAGCGGGCGTTTTGGTAAGCGCCACGTATATATCATCACGGGCTTACGCGTGGTGCGACAGAGCTTTATAGTTACCGAAGAGAAGGGGATAAAAACGGCAACTTCTGTTGGAGTATCAGGATTTGTTCCCACTGGCACTGTGCCTGCCGTTCTAGGAGCCACGATTGCCGGTAAAATAGATGATAGGGCTAGGAATAGCTACGAGACAGCACCGGGAATCGTTTTCGCATATCGGCTACACGTGATTCGACCCAAGAATACAGGTGCCGATGTCGAGCTATTTTCTGATAGGACAGCATTCTTTAGCGGCGAAGCTGAAGATGTTGAGGCTGAGATGGAGATAGTTGAGGTGGACGGCGCAGTGTACCGAGAAGATTTAGATGCAGAGCAAAATGATTACGAAGAGACGCGACTCGAAGGAGCAGACAATGACGCCTATATCGTGTTTCACAGTTAGTCGCCGGCAATGAGAGCGAATTACTGAAATGCAATCAACGCATGCTAGAAGGCGTCTAGAGAAAAAATTATTCTGTAAGAAATGGCACCACATTCACTCGGAACTATGCTTTTCGTTAGATAGATTTGTTATGGTTCATTCATGTTATTGTAATATGATTAGACCGTTCAGTCACTCTTCGCGCTATCCTCTATGATGTTCTGTCCAAGTTTGACAGGGTATCAAAAATAGCTGCGTATCGCGCGAGATCAATCGACTTCTTCCAAAACCAGATCGGGTTCACAGCCCTATGCCGTGGAAAGTCCTCGTCTTTTGGTGCCAGCCGACCCAGTGCTGCCTCCATGCCTTTGGTGGTCCAGAGAAGTTGTAGGATCTTGTCGGTCGTGCTCGCCGCTTTTCCTTGCAGTGAGATTAATTGAGGCAGTGCAGTGGCGTATATCAGCAATGTAGCACTTATGCCTGCCATTATTGCCGTCGCGACAGATGACCCGGGCTCACAAATCTTCGGGTATGTACTGCTAAATTCCTCTTGAAGGGAGTTTGGGATATCGTCGCCGAATGTGCCGAGTACAGTGGCACTATTGCTAGTACTTCTTGCATTTGATTGTAGAAAGACTCCGTTGCAGTTTGTAGCGTAGACTGATATAACAGCAGGGTGACGGGCAGGGAAGCTTTCATCGTCTATAGACGAGTTCCCAGCACTAGCTAGGAAAATTATATTCTCTTGGCGTTCCTTCTGTACTTTCTCAATAGCGTCGCATATCCCTTGGTCCTTATGATGAAAGCCAAAGGACATAAGGATAATATCGGCTTTGCCAATCTGCCCGGCCCAGAGGATAGCCTACCAGATAATATATAAGCTTTATGAATGAATATTACGCAATCTCGTCGCTCACCTTCTTGATGTTTTCACGACTGCTCTCAAGCTCATTAGTGTTTTTAGCAACACGCGCAACTATAATACCTGCTCCAGGAGCGCACTCCATCAGGAGCCTTGCCATAAGGGTCCCGTGTCCAAAATCATCTGTCATAATTGGCGCGTTAGGATTAACAAAGTCTCTTTCCTCGACGATGCTCTTCATCAGTCCGCTCTTCGCTCGAAAGGCAGGGAATTCTCTGTCCAACCCTGTATCCAGGATGGCGACGCGAATCTCGGCTGAAACTGCACATGTGCGTCGTTTATGCTCCACCACTTCACTGATTTTTTTCAGGTCTCGTAGCCACATCTGAGGAACTACAGTAGCGCTGTGAAATTCTGCTTCTGGTTCCAATTTCCTAGGCTCGTTATCAGATACTCTTTGCAGGGGAGAAGGAGGCTTCTTGTTGACATAATTAATGTGCCCGACTTGCGTTCCGAAGCCTTTTGTTGCTAGCCATTTGAGTGGGAAGACCACGTATTCGTAAAACCTGCTCCGTATAACGATATATTCTTTCTCAACTGGTTTTTGTTGCTCTGATGCAGGATTGACGCCCTCGCTCTCGAGACAGAATCTCACAGCTTCATCAAAATACTTCTTATTATTCCTAAAACCATCCCAATCCATCTTTCTAAGTTCTTCTAGCTCGTCGATTGCCCTCTTGTGATTAAAGTTCGCTTGCGAGATTCTATTTTTGCGATCTATGGTTTGAAACGGCTTAGCGAGACCAATTTCTAGAAGCAATACGCCTATATCAAATATCTGAGGATATTTATGTGTCAGCTGATCCTTGTCTGAGATATCAGAATCAGTTCTGCCAGGAGTGCCGAAAGGAAATGACAGATATGCGCATAGTGGTAGTTGATCTCTACTTCCTCTATTGCCCTCCTCAGGCATAAACCAGATGTCGTCGCTCGTCCATTTAGTTCGCATTATTAATTCTGAGTTATAATATTTCCAGAATGATCGGGCTATAGCGTATGACAGTAGCACTTTGTCTTTTGGGGTGAGGTTGTAATAGCGTAAGACCCTTTTTAGAGGTTCTCCATTCCCAGCCTGGAAAATTTGCCGTAAGACTCGCGAATAGTTGAGCCTAAAGAGACCTTGGCCGCCCTTGTATGAGAGAGGCACGCTAGCATAGATTTCTTGATCGAGAATATGGCAGAACCCTCCTCGACTCAAAAGCTGGCCATCATCAGCATGGCTGCTTGGGTTACTGAAGCTCAAACCGTTAGTGAGAATAACACTTAAACTACTCTGTGCAACGAGCTAACATCAGCAACGCTAAATTATCAACAGATCGATCTAGTTGACGAAGTGGGATGATGGGACGGGACCATATACTTGGTAGGTTTAGAGGTAGGTAGGCAAGTGTTGTTGCCACAACTTCATCCTGCGAGGGTTGCGGATACACTTACATCATCAAACTAAACTCTTGCCAAAGAGTCATACCCATAGCTGAAACAAGGACTGTCATATCTCGTGCAACCTTTTTTTGATCGGCCTGGAGTTCATGCAAACAGAGTCGTGTAGGATGTCGCATGATTTCCGAGTCGTCTTCAACGGTCAGCATCGTTCGGCAAGTCTGATATTCCGTAGATTGACATTCAGCGATGGATTGAAGTGCATCGAAAGCCCCATTGTTCAGGTCATCCAAAAATGTATCCGGTGTCTCGAGATGCTGAGTCACGATCTTGGGCAGTCCATCCCCGCCTTTGGTCAGCCTTTGGATGAGGTTGTCACAATCGCGCCCAATTTCTTGGCTTTTTCCCGTTTGCTTCTTGAAAAAATTCATAACGTCTGTCTCCAGATCTGTGGTGTAAGTCCAATTGAAAGGAAATGAGCGCGCTGGTCCCACCGTTGGCCGAGAAATAGCATCTAAGCTACGCAACATTGTGCGGCAGAGTTGGTCAACATCGGGCTCAAGGCCATAAAGCGGAAGAGATCCGAGATATTCGTTAATTAGATGAAGCCTGGCGGCGATCCCGTGAGCTGCGCAGTAGCTGCCATGGTCGGAAGGTTTCAAGCGTCCTCCGCGAAATGCATCATATATCACTCTCGAGAACACTATCGCACGAGATGCCAGGAGAGCAGAAACACCTGTATCTTCAGCCATAGTATAGGATGCGTTCATTTCCAAGTGAGGAGCTCATCAAACCCAAGGTGGGAGCCTGGAAGTAACCCGTATTATCTGCACTCGCCATTGGTCAGTGCAACTTCGTAATCTCCCCCGCTCGATGCCTTACAATCTGGTACAAGAGCGATTGCGACTCCAGCCATCTCAGCGTGGAATACCAGGCTCAGCTTTCCATCTTTAATGCAGCATGGAGCCAGCAGCGCCCTCAATTCTGGCGCTCACGCAGTCCTGCATTTCCAAATTCGAGCAGCTCTTGGCCACTCAGAAGCCTGGATATATCGGGCCATTAGAAAGCCGGCTGGCTGACTTCAGACTCTGGGCGGATGGCCTTGGTGCCTTGGCAAAGCGCAGAGCCTCACTGGATTTCAAACTTCGGGATCGAACAAATGACTCTGAATTAGTGAAAAATGTCCTTATTATGTTGGCAGACTCCTTGAATTATTCCGAAAGTCTCGCCGGGTCTGATGAAAACTCCGCTGCGAGTATCCGAAACATTGATTCCGCTATCGAGATCCTTGCTCTGATCAGCGTGGCTATCCGCCGAACAGGAAAGGCATCGCGAAACCGCAGAGCTGACCAAACGTTTGATCCGAGTAAGCACCAGGAGCTAAGGAAGCATCTCGAGTGCGTCGTTCTTCTTCGTCCAACAGAGGAGGCTCTTTTCAAGAAAACAGAAGATGGGGATTTCATCGCTAGAATTGATACCTCTAAATTATCCGACCTACAACAGCGTATTATTCAAGCAAATCTCAGGCGGAGGCACAACTTTCTTATGGCACAAAAGCACTCCATAGCCCAGAAGGCGCCGCAAACTCAGCCCTCAGCTGCTCAGCCCTCGTTACCCATCGGAAGTCTCTTACAAACCGAATCTATCGTCAAAACACAGAACTTGGACAGCCCTCAGAATCCAGCGCCAGTTCCAATATCAGATCTGGCTATCAGAAGTAAAAGTATCGCAGCACCAACGATATCGGGATATTCACTTGCATCCACAGCAGAAGGGACTCTTAAATTTGATGCAGCCACCAAAAGAAACACTTGGGGGATAGCGAAGACACAGATCACTTTAATCGCCTCTAATAATGACTTTCCAAAAGCCCCATCTATCACTTCTGGTCAAAAAATTTCAAAATGTCCCTGTTGCTGCCAATCAATGCCTGGTGAAATATTACAGGATCCAAAGAAATGGAAGTAAGTATATATAGCGACTGAATTATCTTCTTCTTGTATTTTTTGTAACTAATTTAATTCTCCCATTTAAAGACAGCATATAGTTGAGGATATATGCCCTTATACTTGCATCGCTGAGAACTGTCCTACGCCATATCTTCTCTTCTGTACTCGAGATGAGTGGGAAACTCATGTCAAAGAAAGCCACCTGCCTTACTGGCAATGTCTGTTTTGCGAAGATCTTAAAAACTATCTAACGATGGAGAGCATTTTAAGCCACCTCCAAGAAAATCACCAAGAGGAGCTCCTGGATACCTCTCTTTCAACACTCCTATCCTGGTTTGCGGTACAGAAGAAGGGAATCAAATTCTGTCCTTTATGCTCGTCATGCGGGGCCGAAGACTCTCCAGAAGTGGTCGATCACGTCCTGCAGCACACGTACGAGTTCGCGCTCCGATCTCTTCCTTGGCCAAAACCTGTTATACACAATCTTAACGTGCAACCAGGTAGCTTCAATCTTTCACTGGATTCAAGCCACACAGAAGAGATCCAGCGACTGGACGCAGAAGGGATCCAGCGATTGGACGCAGAAGATGACAAGCGATTAACTGCAGAAAATCTCCAGAGACTCCAAGTAGTAGCTATCCCTCAAGGCACTGCAGAGGATATCCAGCAATGGATCAACAAAGAAATTCATGATCGCAAAGAACCTCCAGAGCTGCAACTCACCGACTACGATAGAGCGGAACATGCTGGCTCGGAGGAGCCTGAGTTTCATGAATACAGCAACTACTTTCTCACAAACCAATACTTCGGTGATGAATCCGACGAGGGCAAATCTCTTAAGCTACAACATAATCGAAGCACTGGCAGTTCCATCGATGGATCCACTGACACTGATCGGAGCATGTGGAACGAAGCAGCACTATTAGGGATGCAAATTATAGCAGCCGTAAGAAATGAGGCGGATGGCGAAGAGAAGCTGGAGATTCTGCTGAAAGGACAAGAAGGCCATGTCGCCGTCACAGAAGACATCGTGAAAGCCGCAGCAAGCAACGAGGCATGCGGCAAGCAAGTGATGAGATTATTCATAACCCAGCCTGTGAAGTATGTCACTATCGAAAAGGAGGCCGTGGCTTCTATTGCCGAAAGCTTTGACGGCGAGATGATGGCATTGCTCCTCGACCAAAGAGGAGATCAGATTAGTGTCACAGCGGATTTTGTGAAAGCTGCGGCGAGAAACTTGGAAAGTGCTGATGAGGTAATCGAATTGCTCCTCGCGCATCAAGCCAAACCGAAGTCTACCCATACGGGAGACGTTGATTCTCCTCCAACTCCTCCTACCTTCGGCGGTCTTGGCTCCCTCGAACTGGATGCCGTCGCGCCGCATCATAAGAAAAGTGGCGATGACTGGTACGTCATTTTCAATCCTCAAGTGCAACGCGTTCTTGATGTCGATCCTGTCCACACCCTCCTCCACGATAGTGTTGTCTGCCATGTCCGAATTTCTCAAGACGGAAAGTACGTGGCTACAGGCAGCAATCGATTCGCTCGGATTTTCGATGTATACACAGGTGAGGAGATACACACACTGGATTGCAGCACTACCGATACCACAAAAGATAATTATGTTCGGAGTGTTTGCTTTAGCCCTAATGGGAAATATCTTGCCACTGCTAGTGAAGACAAAGCCGTCCGAGTAAGTAAACACCTCCAGTTCTAACGGAAGTTGTTCCTAACTAATTATAACGTAGGTGTGGGATATTACTACAGAAACTCTCCATAACCACTTCCAGGGCCATGAAGCGGATGTAACCACGTGTGATTTCGCTCCTAATGGACGTACTATTGTATCTGGAAGTTATGATAAGACTGTACGTCTTTGGGATATCGAGACAGGTACCAACACCTTCACTCTAACCACTAGCGACTCAATAATGGCCGTTGCCATGTCCCCCGATGCTCAGGTTGTAGCAGCCGGGTCAGTGAATAATACCATCTACCTCTGGGAAGTTAAGACTGGTAGCTTGGTTGAGCACTTGAAAGGTCCCGATGATCACAGAGACAGTCTCTTTTCCGTTGCCTTCTTGCCAAATGGCAAGAATCTGGTCAGTGCCAGCTTAGATCGCACTATTAAGATGTGGAAGCTAGGTTCCCCTGGCGAAGAACCGTATTCGAGTAGGTGCGTCACAACTTTTCAAGGGCACAGTGACTTTGTTCTTTCTGTTGCTTCATCGCCAGATGCTCTTTGGATAATTTCAGGTTCCAAAGACAGGAGTGCGCAATTTTGGGATTCCAGAACAGGCATGGCTCAATTCATAATTCAGGGACACAAGAACTCGGTTATATCAGTAGCGCCAAGTCCACAAGGTAGCTACTTTGCGACTGCTGGAGGAGATCAGAAAGCTCGTATTTGGGCTTACCATCCATATCAGGCTGTATAAAGAGATTTTGTTGAATAATTTGCATTTTAGCAGAGGTATATAATGATAGGATTTTGCATCGCAACTTCGGTCCAATGACGAGTTCTCAAACTTTTCAATTTGAGGCCGCTATGTGTATCAGACATTTGGCGGATGCTGATGTACTACCTAGTTCTTGGTCTCGTTATAATATATGAGATATACGCTTCATGTGACGAGTTGGTTTGGCTTTGGAGCTTACGCATTGACTGTCTTGTGAATAGTTACTTCTAAACCCGGTAGATGGTGCTTTGTTATTATACAACATGAAGATCCTAGATTTATAAACCATGTATGGAATAAGTAGTGGATTCTATATCTATAATAATCTTTTACCTTTCCTACAGATAAATTTTATTACTAAGCTAAGTTTTGCTTAGTTCTTGGCTGGTGTTTTGATAGCTTTTATGTGTGCAGTTGTGGTTTGTATTATGGCTATGGCTGCGGCTGCAATTGAGACTTTTCCTTTGCCTGCTTGCTACTCTATACGCGTCATTGCTATCTTTTGCTCGCTGGAGTGCTGCCGCGCAGTATTGCGTTTGTTTAAGTAAGATTGCGACCGTGATTAAGATACGTGTAGAATTGCTGAGAGCTTAATGCTAGCTATAGCCGAGACTCTCTATTAAGTGTATTCCACATTAAGTGTGTGATGGCTTAGGCGGATTCCAACAAAATAAAAGCTCTCATGCACATAATAAAGGGAGAAGCTGTGTGCCTTCGTGTAGACAGACTCGACGCTTTAAGAGGTGGCATGTAGTGTTAAGGGGAGGCGGATGTGGCAAGGGTATTAGAGGGAGTGTGAATAGCAAAAATTCCTTGGTAGCCAGTTAGATTAATACTGTTAAAACCACCAAATCACGTGCTGCTACAACAGGTAAATATTTAACCTGTTGGTTCAGATGCTTCTGAAAATGGAACCATATAACTCCAATTTTGGAAGCTAGGGGCGCCGGAAGCCGAAGATAATGAGCCGTGTTGTAGAACTTGACGGGACCCCGAGTTCTCCACTACCTATGGTCGTATGTGCTTGTAATTCCGATCCGCTTCCTTATAACAGCTTCATCTCCACCCTCTGCAGCAGCCGAAATCAGCCTGAACGCATGCTCCTCCAACCACAACCACATACAGCTTAACGCATTAATTAACCCAACATTAAATTCCAAGCATTACTTACCATCCATCAATTCATTCATTCATTCTTCATAATCCAATTCCCCAAATAGATTAAAAACTAAACCACGATAAACTTCCCATCGCAAGCATCCTCCACCAACCCTGACTCATCCCACACATTAGTCAGACCCAAACCAAAAAAAAGTACCTGCAAAATCCCAACACAACTGATTCAACAGCCCAGGAAAGACAAAGACATATAACATTACTCAAAGAAAAGTTCCTTTTTTTAATTTTTAATTAAACACCATCGCATCATTTTTCACACGCCCCCCTCAAAAGCAGCACATTCCTTCTCAATTACAAACTATAAGCCATACAACCGCCCATTCCGAAACCCAAGGAATTGATAATCAGCGCCTACATACATAACATGCGGTACACATCTAAAAAAGCACTTCCTAAGAAGTCCGCAACATCCATCTCACATGACCTCCCCGTAAAACGAACTTAAAAACTCCCAGGGTCGTCGCAACACAATCCCGAGAAGGCTAAATGATTGCAACAGGATTGATTACTAAAACAGCGCTCCCTTTTGCTTACACTCATTACGTTGGCAGAGAAAAGGTACATTCCCCCAAGTCCCTTAGGGCTTAGGCTCAGCAGTGGAGACGAAAGAGTGAAAAACGCCTTCAATGCGACGCCTCAGCCTTAGTGCAAGGGTCCAGCAAACGTGGCAACGTGGCTGGTGCTTGTAGCAAGTATCTCTCGTACCCTACAACAGGGCGAAAAGAAAAAAGGTAAAGGGGCCCCAAGATCTATACCAGGCTGGATCTATTGTGGCAACTCGATGCAAAGCATTGATGCTGGGTTAATTTTAGAAACAGTCACTTATGATGTGAGAAGTGAGATATTGGAAAAATGATTGTTATGCGGCTGTTCAATTTAATAGCCATATTGAAATAAAAAACTAGATTACTATACATATTTTTCTTCTCTATCCAAGCCATAAGTTATTTTTCATAAACAGTAAGAAAAGGAAAAGGAAAAAGATAAGCAAATAAGAAATGATTAACATCAGAAACCATCTGCTCTGGTGAAATCCATGTGTATTGTTTTAATCCTTTGTGTATGCGCCCAGTGCCCTCATGTAAAATCATCCCGTTTCTCCGGGAGTCTTGAATGCATTTTTGGTCCCAAAGTGATCCAGTCTGGTGGACCTTTGTTTTCATCTTTAATAATACAATTCTCCCCAAGCAAGCTAGGTATTTCGGAGAAACAAGAAGAAATGAAAAGAAATCGTTGAATCAGGTCAAGCGCTGCAAAGCGAAAAACACACACACAAGTGTTTGGTCTATCCGAAATAATCCCTTCCAAATGTAAAAAAAAAAAGCCCCGCTTCCCAGTCGCTGCAACAAAATGAAGTAATAGAAAACAAGTTGGAAAAAACAAGTCGACAGTAACAGATAGTAGTACAAGTACAATAATGACGAAAAGGCCAAGGGATAGACATTCAAGGAGAAGCGACAACAAGAATGATTCAATTCAGCCGCAACGCAAGTGACAATAAGAGTAATTGGTGGTGTGCATCATGATCGCGTAGCATTCGTAGAAGCAGAAACGGTAAATCAGTCGCAAGAACGGGAGGGGGTGAGTGTAGACACTCAGAACTCTCGTCGTCAATGGGAAGCCAGAAGCGGCATGGTGCGGCATCATCGCGAGGAGATGCTGCGACGGTTTCGTCTGGCTCGAAGATCGCAGCATCATTGCGAGCAATGCATGGCCCGCGGCTGTCGTCATTGCGGTCACTGCTGCCCAGCAATAGCCAAGCTGGGACGACAATGGGTGACGAGAAATCAGGGCACGAGCAGGCGTGGGTGATGTCAGCGGTGGAGGGCATGAGGTAGCGTGACGTCAGCGCCGCGGATTCACCAACCAGGACCCTGCAGCTGCAGCAGGACCCTGAGACCCACCCAGCGACCTGCTGGGTCCGGATAGCTAGGGAGCAGAACGCCAGAGAAGACACTAGCATCTTCCCATTGGCTGTGGGCTGCCGCCTGAAGTCGAGCAGCGCACCACTCCCCCGCAAGGGAAGCTGGAGTGCGCCATGATCGCCCAATCTTCGATTTGCTGCCCCTCCATCAGTGCGCCATCGTGTCATTGACGTTGCTGATGCTGTCCCTTTGCTCGATTCAACCAGTGAAAAAACGTCATACAATGGTGATGTTCATTGCATTTTCTGGATTTTGATGTTTTGGTGTCGAATCAGGGATGAACCAGGATAAGAGCCAATCTAAGCTCCACCGCGTCGTCGGTGCTTGCCAGGGAGCTCGACATCGGGATGGCACACCCGGTAGTGTCTCGTCAGTGCATCAGCACGGCTAAAGGTCTTCTCCTCCGTACACAGGTTACAGTGCACCTTTTGCTTCTTGGCGTTGTGGATCGTGTCCTCATGCCGGGTCAAGTCGTACGGTCGCGAGAAGATGGTGTTGCAGGGCTTGCCGGTGCTGGGGTTGATGCGATCGCACCGGTGAGGTCCGGCTTGGCTGTTGAGCAGGCTGGAAGTCATGCCGCTGTGTTCGTGGTGCTGCTGCTGCTGCTGCTGCTGACGAGCACCGCCCAGCGCGTGCGACTGCCTATGTCCCTCGCGCTTGTGCTTCTGGAGTAGACTAGGCGTCTCGAATCGTAGCGTGCATCCGTGATATGTGCAAGTGTAGGTGCCTCCATCGGCGTTGGCGCCGGCGGGGCGACTCTGCGGGACGGGAGTGCTGTAAGCGGCCGATCCGGATGTATTGGAGTCAGCCGAGCTCAACTGGGAGGCTGATACGTCGCCGGTTGTTGGTGGATAAGCAACAAACGGATATCGCTGTGGCACCTGCGCAATGCCCGCGTGCTGCGATGGTACGTGGTGCATGTTGTGGTGGCTTGCGTTGTCCCCCTGGCCGTAGCCGCCGGAAACTGCAGCCCCATTGTCGGGAAGTATCCTGCCCATGTGGTCCATTCCAAAGTTGATGGGCTGGTGAGAAAACAGAGGCATGTTGGGCTCCTCTGATGACTCATTGAACTCGAGAACGGCATCCTTGGGCGAGATGGTCTGGGGCGTGGCGGGCTGTGTTGTCTTGGCCATCTGCTGCTGGAAGAACTGGGCATCGTGGTGGCCGCGGTCCTGGCTGGGCATATGAGGCTGGGCATTCATGGCCATGCCGCCGTGTGAGGCAGCCCAGTCGTGCAGTGGCGAAGGGGCAAGTGGAGAGCCGTGGCGAAAGGGGGACATGTCTCGAGAGATGCTCGAGGTAGGCGAGTGGTGAACGGTGTTGAGGTGCTGGCTATTGGCGGCATTGATGCGCTGGTTGAAGACGTCGTTGGGCGCAGCAGTGACCTGGCTCTGCTGCGGCGAGGAGGTGATGGTGAAGTTTGGGTTGTACAGCTCGTCGCCGTAGACGTCGGTCATTGTGCGGCCCAGCTTGGGGACGTTGGCGTTTGCGTGACCTGTTGTAAAGCATGAGTCTTCTGGTTGCTCTTCGTCATCCACCAGGACGGGGTCTTGTTTACCTTGCTGCCTTCTTCTATCAGACATATCCATGTCTCCAGTGATGGGCGTGGCGGGCGAGTCTCCCGCTATTGAGCTTGCCACGGAGGCGGGATGTGATCGGGTGAGGCCATTGGCAAAGTCGGGCGCCGGGAGCAGGTTGCGATCCTGGCGCAGCTTGTGGTGGCCGGCACCAGGGCCCTGGATGACGGGATAAGCCATCTCGACGGGCGAGTGCTCCATGTGGTGAAAATTTGAGTAGGGCGCCATGGTCTTTGCCAGCTGGTAGTAGCTGGGGCTGGCGGAGCTCAGGCTGATGTCGCTGGAGTGGATGTCCATGAAGCCGTCACCATTGGCGTCGGTGACTGCAATCTGGGGGTTCGCAATGTGCGAATTGAAGGGCGACGCCGGCCCTGTCGATCCCAACGACGACAGCGAGGACTCGCGCTGGTGGGCTAGGCGGCCAAACTTGGGAGTCGAGAACCTTGCGGCGGCTTCCCAGGAGTCGGGCCGCATCGAGTCGGGCGAGAAGGCGTTGACGATGGCGGCGTCCAGCGTCTCGAGGTTGGACGAGGAGAGCTCGACGGAGGGGAAGATGGGCGACGAAAAGGTGAAGTCGGAGCTGTGGTTGCTGCTGTTGTCCTGACCAAAGGTGAAGTCGTGGTGAGGATGATGCGAGTAGTTGTTGCTGTACTGCTGCTGTTGCTGCTGTCGCTGATACTGCTCGTATGATGATGGTCTGTTGTGGTCCACTGATAGCATGGTGGTTGAAAGAAGTTGTAGATTTGCGGTTTTGGAGAGTTCGATCTGACGGAATGTGGTGGCAAAACGCTGTGCTTTATATCATCCCAGACGCCCAGGCCGGCCCTACCGGTTTCGTCAACGTCGATGCTTGGAGGGCTGGAGACAGTTCGGAGGGAGGGAGGGGGAGGGGTGGGACTGCAGTGGGTGCGCTGCCGAGGTGGAGGGGGCGTGCGGCAGAAAGTGGGAAGCCCCGATGCACTAGCGCGATGCAATACGTACTTGGACCCAAAGAGAAGTGACCAGAATCAGACCCAGCATCAGACCCAGAATCAGACCCAGCATCGGGACGGGCTAGTCTCAGACGCAGACGCAGACTCAGCCAGACCAGGGCAGCAGCTCTGCCCTGCGAGACTGCCGATGGAGCATCCGGGGAGCCGCGGCTGGCCCTACAGTATGAAGAGCAGAAGAGCAGCGTTTGTTGAGGGCAGAACAGCCGGCAGGCTTGCTTTGATAATCCAGTTCTGAGCAGTCTATGATTACACACGCACCGCGGTACACAGAAATTGCCTATCCGGGCAAAGTCCTCCGCAGACGCTGCCAGGCCAAAACCTTCGGACTGGCAGTTCCGAGCGTTCCCTCGCTGTCAGTCTGCGTATGACTAAGTGCGCTTGAGTCGGGACGCCCAGTCAGTCATTTGTCATGCAGTTCAAATGGAAATCAAATCATTTTGCTGCAAGTTGAATATGGGCAATTCGTCTCCCGGGCCTTTGCATGGCTGCGTTAACCTCGGCATGGAGTACGTATGTGCGTCGATGAGTCGTAAGAGCGAGTGCGTGAACAAGTGAGTGGACAAGTATATCATCTGCCGTGCTCGCTGCTGCACACGTACTTACGGGCTTAGGCAAGCAAACATACGAAAGCCGCATACGAGGCGCCGGAACTGCATCGTAATCGGCTATTCTAGGAACTCCTGTATGATTCTTTCGTCCAGCTCATCTGGTGGCGTGTACTGTACACTCTTCTACGCGGCCTTGGGCTCGGGACTTGCCTGGCGTACTGTACCGCGCTGCACCGAAAAGTACCCCCCTTGCTAGACTCACTCACTCCAGGCACAACACAGCCACACGACTTTGGCTGCATTAGTGGCATTTCCAGTGTGGCTTTCGCATAAGGTTCCGAGCGAATACCGCATCTCCGCCGCCGCGAATAGGCGTTTCCCCCTGTCTGTCCCAGCAAATTTTTTTTTTCTTGACAGGTCAAGCCACACTTACTTTGTGTGTGTGTGTCTGATTTGGTGCAACTTTGTTTTTGCTGGTAGGCAGTAGTCATTTCTAGAAATTTCCCCGATGGATGAATGATATGGCTTTTTTAATAGAGTCACACAGCCCATCACGGCAATTCAGACTTTTCTTGACAGCTCGAGCTTATTTTCACAGAATCTTTCTCCTTTCGGCGTCAAGGGCCTTTACATTGTTCCTTTTCGCCGAAATGGCGCTCCTAAACAACATGCACCCTAACGGAGAAAATCACAAAACGAGAAGCGAGCAACAAGACCAACAAGTAACCAACCAACCACAGGTACAGATAGAGTGAAAAACCTGAATGTGACTTGTAAACTTGGCGCAGGACCCCGATCGCCAGATCCCTGCCCAGCGGATGCTGGACGGGTAAGAGTAAACTTGCAGCAGCAGGAAAAGCAAGATTTCTCATTGGACCCCTCAGCCACAGCAAGACACATTTACCCTCACTGACGGGAAAGATTTTCTCTCTCTCTTTTTTTTTTTAGAAACTCTCCTCCCTGTTGTTACTTTTGCTGCGGGTTTCGCCTTGAAAGGTACATGTCCCTGGACTAGTACTGGGATGCAGGTCACATGACCCGCCTCATACGTTACTGGCTTGACGGCAGATGGGCAACCCAATGATCGGATTTTGAATCGCTCGCCAATTAATGGAAATACATACAACCCAACATTACTAATTGGGGGGTGTTTCCACTAGTAATTCATTGTCATCTCTTACTTACCATTGCCATTCTAAGCACCAATTAATTAATTTTTCGGCCGAAAATTTCTGTTGTTCACTTGATCGAACCTTGTAGCAACAATTCACAAATGATAAGAGAAATGGCAAGATGCGCACCTGTTCCTCTCGTGCCATCGACCTGATGTGTAATCGCATGATTTGGCATTAGCATGTGTATCATTGCGTGACTTTTCACTGTGTGGTGTGCAACGGAAAGCTGCTGCACCTGCGATGCGCTGCACTGCAACCGATCCCCTAGTAAAAAAGCAAGGTTACCTACATCCATCCTCACTCTCTTCTGTTATCTTGCTTCTCAACAAAAAAGAGTAAAAAAAAAAAAAGAGAAAAACTAGCACATGTCGCATCTCGTGTCTGCATGCAAGACGGTGCGCCAAGCCAAAAGGAAGAACACCGAACACACCCCCAAAACCAAAAATAGGGGAAATCATAAAAGCGAAAGCGAGGCCGGAAAAACAAAAAGAAGAAAAAAAAGAAGAAAAATTTTCATTCTCGAACCCTTCCCGTTTTGCGCTTCTCCTGCATGTAGTTGAGACTAGATGCCGGTGCAACGTGTGTACAGGTTGGTTGGCTGGTGGTGGTGTCGCTCCCACTGTAGCGCACAGTAGTCTGCTGTAGCAGCTGCAAGTTGTGTCGGGCAGGCCGAAGAGCCTGGGAGAAAAAAAAAAACTGCTGGTGCAGCGTCTCGCCTCGGAGACGGCCGGGCCTCGTTTGCGAGCACCAGACACGCTCAAACTCAGCCACACCCTCTTTTTCCCGCCAGATCTGTCCCTAAGCCTTAGCAGGCCTTGCACTTGCATGCATCGTGCTCGTCTGCCGGCACTAAGGCCGAAAGCTGAGAAATAAGATTCTTCTCGGCCTGATCGACGGATTTTTTTAGATGCCTAGACGGGGGGTGAAGTTTTTTTCCTTAATTCTCAGTTTCCTTCTGTTTTGGGCATGCTTGCTGCAGGGCTGGATACTATCGGGCTTTTTCGCTTCCAACATAGATACTACTGTACCAATTTGCAGGACAGCACATGCACTCACACGCATCCAGGCCTTGCTCGGCTGAGCTTGCGCCGGCGGCAGATGGAGACTGCACTGTAGCCCGTAAGGCCCGTATGGGGGTGAGGCGACTGTTGTGCGTTGCGTGCTGGATGGGGGGCCCTTTAAAGCCACACCATAACCGGACCCTTGGAATCGGTATCGCATCGGCCTGAGAGGGACTCGATAAGTCCGAAAAAAGCAGTTATCCAGTACTGTTGGCCTAGAGGCGTGTGATTCACAAATTCAATAAAAGACAGCTAGACTACATGTTACGGCTCAACAGTCACAGTCACAGCAGCAAACGCCGAAAAAGTCTCGTGACGCTGCCAAATCGGCCAACTCGGGTCCCCGTCGGGGTCTGGGCACCGCCATCCCCGGAATCGCGGGTCCGGATCGCCCATGGCCCATTCTCGCACTTCGCTCCAGTTCGCTCCAACCTAGAAAAGATTCCCATCGCTTCCACTGCATCTGCCGCCGCAAGGGGAAGACGAGGGGGGGGACCCCTCCCGTGCCGCGCCGCGGATATCGGGGTGAGAGGCGAATTTTTCTTCTTTCTTTGCTGGGGGAGTCTCGTTTTCGTTCTTTTGTCTTCGGCTTGCATTTTCGGGATATGCCGCCAGGCTGCGGAACCGCGGGTTCGTGCTTGCGAGCTGGTTGCCCGGTTGCTGAGAGAGGTGGTTTACTCGACAACGTCACTGCTGCCGTCATGGCTCAGATGATCTGATGCTGTCTAATCTCCTCGGCGTTTATTGGTTTGGAGTATTAGCAGGACTAATACTAATACTACTGACTTGCCTCGGTCATTTTTCGAGAGCGACTGAAAAAATGGGGGCCTTGCGATGGAAGTCGAAAAGTTACAAGAAGACTGCACTGAGGAACAGAGGATAGAGTAGGATGAGAAATGATCCAATAGTGCGATGCCAGACGCGATGGATCTCCAACGTCCAATATAATGGCAATACATGCCATGCCAGATGCGATGCATCACATCAGCCCAGGCGTGTGTTTATTGGAATCTCAGATCAGCCGCATCGAACTTGGTGCAAGTAGTACCTGTAAGCATCGAACGAACAGACGTCCATGCCTGGCAAGGTGACACGTGCATGCACTACTGCTGCTAGTAATCTTCCTGTCAAATATCGATGGATTCAGTCACTTTCTGCTTGTCCACCGATATCGCGCCGCAACAGCAGACCAACGTCCGGTTCTGTCCAGCTGCCCGTCCATGCACGCATTCATCCAGTGTTGAATTCCAGCCAATGCAAGTCTCAGCCCAGCTTGGCCCACAATCTCTCTCATCCGCTCCATCTCCTCCTATTTCCTCCTATTTCCTCCTCTCACGTACGATGTACTCATCACCAATATAGCACAACTCACCCCTCGTACAGTCACCGACATGGAGCCTCTCCTCCGGTCTAGATCCCAAGAGTGTGGCTCATTCTCACCACGCCGCAGCCCCACTGCCCACCCTCCTCGGATCGCCTTTCCCCGCCGATGCAGATCCGTTCTAGGCCTTGCAGGTCAAACCAGCAATCCGTGCCCCCCTGCCACGTGGGTCCCATCCATCCCATCTCTATCTCTCTCGCACTCTAATGTTGATGCTCCCTCCGAAAGCGCTGCTTCAACAGCCAAATATCTCCGCTGTAAATAGAATGAAATAAAAAAATCAAGGATAGAAATAAAATTCAGCCCATATTGCAACTTTGCATCGGCAGATCCGTTGGTCAGAAAAAAATTAATGCCTGTCCAGCTGCAACATGCCTTACAGCAATTTGCATGTGCAGTCCAGTCCAGTGCCCTACCTAACATAAAGCACCAGACACGTACCTTGCGGCTCCATTACGGGCCATCAAACTCTTTCCGCGGGCCACTACCAGCAGCGAAGCCAAGCGCAATTAACCACTACTGCTACTACCACCAAGACATACAGCTGCTGCAGCTAGCAATTTTTTGATGGCTGTCTAGCTGGTGCTGCTATTTTAATCCACCTACAGCCTTCGGTCTCGCTGTGCAGGGATTCATTCCCACAGGGTGTTTGGCTAGTAAAAAAAAAAAAACGACTTCCCATCCATCCATCCTCGTGCTCAACTTGTGCTGAGTCTCTTGGACCAGAACCCCGGATCTCAGCCAACGATTGGACGGAAAGACGCCAGCCAGCCTTGCTGATTTTGCCAAGCATGTGCTACAAGTAAACAGAAGCATCACCACCCAATCGCCTAGCATCGGGTTAATTTTTGAACTGTATTTGCTTCTTTTCTCTGCTCCTCTCCTTTCTATTTCTTTTTTTCCTTCGTCTTATTTCTCAGGCACCAAGTATAGGTGTCTTTTCTTTTTCCGATAGGCAACCACTTGCTTGGCAAATAGTCAGTCGTAGCGCCGGAGAGCCCAAAGGACCCTGCATAGCGCATAAGTGTCCAACCACCTGACTCTTCGAACCACTCAGCGCCCTTCAGCCACGAGATGCACGTCTGTCGGCCTCTTGCTTTGGATAACCCTGCTGGTTACAAAAATCCCCAATATTTCCTTTCTTTTTTTATGCTCTAGGTGCTAATGAGTCACAAAATACCATATTACTATTGTACGTTTATTGGCACCCAAGTACAGTAGGCATGACTGCAGCCCAATCGATATATTGCCAATAGGCCCTATTCTCGCATACGGCTGAAATCTTCCCCTCATCTTTCATTCGGGCGTGCTCAGCCATACCCAAAACTACACCAGCACCATTAAAGTTGTAAATTGAGTCATGGCTCTCACGCTCGTTCCCATCCTACTTGTACTATCGACTTCAGGCTCCATATCAGCCATGTTCGTTCGTATGCCATGTCCAGACAGCATTGACGCGTCACGCGTCACGAGACCAACAACACAGCTCTCCGCTCTCCCATCTAGCTCTCTGCTCAGCCAGCCCCAATACGCTGGGCTCGTGAGTCACTGTTTATTATGGTGTATGATTTTGTCGGATAATCACGGCAGTATAGAGCAGGCACATATTCACGGTGGACATTCATGACATCTTGGAGTGAATCGTGATGCTGTATTTCAAGGTCACCACTTTGGTAGTTTCAATTACCCCCATTCAGAGGCCAACCCATTCCCAGTACGTTTGGTTGTACAGTACAAAAACTCAGAAAAAGCAATGACCCGCGCCCATAGTGAAGAAAAAGCCCAAATCGTAACAAACAACGCGAATAACACATTATGTCGACCCGACTCAGCGGCAATGCGCTTAGCCACCGAAACCGTACAGGGTGCGGCCCTGTCGTTTCAGGGCGTAGACAACGTCTAGTGATGTGACGGTCTTTCGCTTGGCGTGCTCAGTGTATGTGACGGCATCACGGATGACACCCTCGAGGAAGGACTTGAGAACACCACGGGTCTCCTCGTAGATCACTGCAATACGTTAGACGCTGAACGTCTTTGAACGGAATCAAGAGCAAAACTTACTGGCAGAGATACGCTTGACACCACCACGACGAGCGAGACGTCGGATAGCGGGCTTGGTAATACCCTGGATGTTGTCACGAAGAATCTTACGGTGACGCTTGGCACCGCCCTTGCCGAGGCCCTTGCCGCCCTTGCCGCCTGTGTGAATGTTAGTGACTGTGGTTGACTATGATAGAGTATGGAGTGGCGATGTTGATGGTTGGAGACGCGTCAAGGCCCGAGGCTGCGACAAGGCTGAGGCCCTAGGTAGCAACTACCGGGCAGCCGGGACCAAAGACACGTCTCGATCCACGATCGATGCAGATGGAGATGATGATTGGTGTTGAAAGTAGGCGCAGATGGTACTTACGTCCAGTCATGATGATAGAAAGTGGGTTGGTTTAAAGTTGAGGATGTAAAATTCCGCGAAAAGTTACGCGAAATGGAATCAAGATGGAGATGAAGAAACGGTCGTATCGAAAAAGAGGGGAGGGAAGAAAGGCTGCTGAGCTTGTGGCAACACGCCAGCTTAAGTAGCAGCGGTCCCAAATCACTGATCGATTTCCGCAGCGCCAGAAAAAAACGGGGAGCCCCCCCCTCAAAGGCGCCTGTGGAGCCGCGCGCAGCTGCTGTGGGTTCCGCGTTACTGATCTGAAAGAATCACCGCTGATTTCTGGCGTGGCAGCAGAAAAAAATGCGACGCAGAGGTACGTACCCGCTCCCTTTTTTTCTTTTTTTCTGGTTGGCGTTCCTTTTTTTCTGAAGAGTGGGGGCGGCACGTCTCTTTTGTCTTGGATAAACACGATCAAGTCACGTCCAATCTAAGCGCAGCATTTTGTTTTGTGGCTTTTTTTACGTGCAGCACGAGTTTATTTCTCGGGACCCATGTCGGTATGGAGAATGAGGCATGAGGCACGAGACACGCTATTGCGGCTGTCCACCTTGTAGAAGTCTGCGTGCTGGGCTAGTGATGCTGTGATGCTATCCCCATGGAGGGAGATGCAGCCGAGTTTGCTCGTCCCTTGTCTGATCTCAACGGCAGCGTAGCGGGAACGGGGTTCTGCTCTACTGCCGGCAATGCTATGGGAGTGGCTGAGTGGCTCCTGGCAGTTGCATATGGGGCTGAAGATTCCACAATGGAGTGGTGATGGATGCTGTAGTTGTTGTAGATTGTTGTAGCTAGGCTGTATCGTAACTGTGTATGGAGTACGTTACCATCGTTGGTGAATGAGCATTGATGCGTTATTGTAATTGTAATAATGATCGTCAACTCCAGTAATCAATCTACTGTATTGAACATACATGAATTACTCTCCATGGCCATCATGTACACGACCCAGACTCAACCAGTTATTTTTAGCAGCTAGGAGTATTTTTTTGTTTTATCCATCCTCCCATGTCGCTATGTGTCCATTGTATCCATATTGCAGTTAGATTACACTTTCAGCTGAGAGTCCATGTTGGGTTTCAGAGCAGTTGTGTATGAGTACTCTACAGTCAAAATAGTGGCACTTCGAAATGATGCACGCAACAATAACCAAACATTTCAAACAGAGTAGATTAAAACGCCGCAACCCCATCAAATAGCCAATCAGAAAATAGGAATATACAATTCAACATCAAGACACAGTATACATGATTCATACAATCTACAAAATTACCCTATACACACGGCATCTCGTCTGAATCTCAGATCTCGCTCCCATGTAGGGTAAGCTGAGATGCCACCGCAAATGGATACGTGCAGGTACGTACCTGAGGCTAGCAGCTGTAAATCGAATCTTGCCTGCGATCGAAAAAAGCAACGCGGGCGAATTAAAAAAAAAAAACAAACCACCCCTATCAGCCAATCAGAAAAAAGGACGCGCTCGTCCCTTTTTTCCCTTTCCGCATCAGCACACGCTTCCACATTTGTCTCTAGCGCATGTGGGGGGGCTGTGTTTCCACCTTTTTCTCCCACCACGCAAATGAAACCATTTCCGCGCCAAACCAAGCGCTGCGCTCCCTTTTTTCTCGTGTGTTCCAAGGTTCCCAAGACGCGGGTGCACGGCCCACTTTCCTTGTTAAAAAAAAAAAAATAACTGCGCGCGCCACTAAAAGGCCCCCCCCCATATCAAAGCACAGGCTGCGCTGCCCAGATCAGCCGCCACCGCTAGGCTCAACTATTAAAGCACCTCCCCCGCCTGCCGCTTCTCCGAATCTTTCCCTTCTGCACTACACTTCTTCTGCCCCACCAAGCATCATCGTTTTCTGTTATTTCATCAAGTCAACACCACACAACAGTCATCATGGCTCGTACCAAGCAGACTGCCCGCAAGTCCACCGGTGGCAAGGCTCCCCGCAAGCAGCTCGCCTCCAAGGCCGCCCGCAAGAGCGCCCCCTCTACCGGAGGTGTCAAGAAGCCTCACCGTTATAAGCCCGGTACCGTCGCTCTTCGTGAGATCCGTCGTTACCAGAAGAGCACTGAGCTGCTGATCCGCAAGCTGCCCTTCCAGCGTCTGGTAAGTTGACGATGTCTTCATCTCTATCCATCATCGCATCACCGCTAACAATCCACCCACAGGTCCGTGAAATTGCTCAGGACTTCAAGAGCGATCTCCGCTTCCAGTCCTCTGCCATTGGCGCCCTCCAGGAGTCCGTCGAGTCTTACCTCGTCTCCCTCTTCGAGGACACCAACCTCTGCGCCATCCACGCCAAGCGTGTCACCATCCAGAGCAAGGACATCCAGCTCGCCCGCCGTCTCCGCGGTGAGCGCAACTAGAAAGTTTTCATAGAAGGACTTTTTCTTTTTGCGTGATTTGAGAAATGGATACCAATTTGGTGGACAGACATGACTTTTGCTTTTGACACGAGTGTTTTCTGGGGGCAAGGGATAATCCAAGGCGTTACACAATGAGACTTTGTTTTTTACTATTCCCACTTTATGGTTCGGGATGTATATTACATGCGCAGTCTGGGAAAAAAGAACTGCTCAAATGCAATCGGGGCTCAATGCTTCACGGTTTACGAATCATAATACTTTGCAAGCCTCATCTGTCTTTCCACACTGTGACTGTTCCATCGTAATCCGCTATTCAAACTCGTGATTTCTGTTCGCACCAGTAAATTAGGCAGCAATGGGCCGTGGCCGATTCGGTGCTGACACGGTGGTGATATTCAAGATGCGCGTCGTGATTTAGGTTAGTGGCGCACGCGTCAGCTCAGCCGTGGTGGGAGGCCAGCAACAAATAACGCGTAGCCGCTACGGAGTAGACATGAGCAAAAAATGAGTATAGAGAATACACGTAGCGAGCAACGGATCCCCATCAACCGGAAAGACTCAGTACTTGCGCTGGCAGACGCCCATTTGCGCCATTTCATTGATGAAGCAATGTTGGTTGCACGGGGCCAAGGAAGAAGCAGGAGAAGCAGTAAAACCAGCAGCAACTGGAATAGCAAGAGAGGCGATGAACGTGGTTTAAACCTCAGAAACAGTACAATTTGGCGTAAATACAGGACTCTTGCTGGATGCTACAGATATCAGTACGACAGCAGCGTGTAGGCAGATACGTTCCAACATCACCATGCAGTAAATCTCATATATCGTCAACCTCTCTCGTAGCCCTTTTATTTTTGATAGCCTAGTCTAACTAAATAGCAATACATTAAGTGCATCCCTCAAATATTCGCACGCGTCGCCCAATCCATTTGTATTCTCTTACATCTATGCTAGCGAGTTGACATAGTACGTCGGCAGCTGCGTCAGCACGTCGAAGCCGCCCGTGCCTACTCGTCCCAGCTTGCCCATCACCAGCCGGCTGCTCGGCGTCGTCAGGTCGTCCCAGTCGCCGTCCATCAGCGCGTCCTTGAGGAAGCCCAAAGTCGTCTCGAAGCTCATCTTGGTAAAGGGGCTCACGTTGCCGCGCAGGCCCATGCGGCTAAAGGCCGTGAAGTCGCCGTTGCGCGTCATGTGGTCGGCAATCAGGTTGAGGTGGCGGTTGTCCACCTTGATGCCGTGGCCGCCAAAGACGCCGGAGAGCTCCTGCACAATGTTGCTGCGGCACGCCTCCACGCCGTAGACTTCCAGCACGGCGGCGATGTCGTTGGTCTGGATCCGGTGCGGGTCGATAAAGTCGCTGTAGCGGTGCATGGCGCGCAGGTTGACGCCCGTGGTGTTGATGGCCGTCGTGCCCTTCTCCTGGGCCACCAGGCACGACTCGATGCCCGCCACCTGCTGCACCACCGTCTGGCGCACCGCGTCCTCGACAATGTTGAGCATGAGCACCTTGGGGATGTTGACGTCGAATTCGAGCGTCACATTACACCACTCGCCGCGCTTGTCGTCGCACTGGAAATCCGTCGCCTCCACGTAGTTCTTGAGCACACGCTCCTTTCGCGCCCTCGACGACCACATGGTGCCGTCCTCGTCGCTGTCCTCATCGCCGAGCTCCTTATCCACGCCGTTTGAGCCAGCGACGTTGTCGGCACCTTCGTCGTCTGAGACGTCCTCCGCCCCTCTTGACATGTCCTTCTGGATAGCGTCATCGTCGTCGTCATTGGGTCCATAGGAGACGGCCTGGCCTCGGTTGGCTCGTCGCTTCGCCCCGGCAGCGTCGTTGTCGTCATCATCATCATCGTCGTCGTCGTCCTCGCCCAAAACGCGGTCCGGCGCTCCTTCAGCTCGGGCTGTCTCGACAGTTCCCACCTTGACGCCAATTTCGGGAGTTCCCGTTGTTGTCTGCGTCTGGCGTTTCTTGACTTCCCTCTTCATGATTGCCAGGATGTTGCGCAGAAGCTTCTTCTCCACCGTGGTCATTATGTCCGAGACGCTGACTGCGTAGGTTGCTTCATACTCTGATGACGGGAAGAACTTGAGATTGATCTTGTAAATTTTGGCAAGGCCGCGGAGCTTGCCCTTGCCGACCTCTTCCTCAACTACGATACCGTCCAGCACTTGGCTCAGGCGTAGCACACTGATGGACTTGGAAAAGACTTCGATATCCTGCTCTGACAGCTCGGCAATGGGGTATAGTGTCATTGCCGGTGTCGAAATCGTCTTACTGGCAGTCATCAGGATTTCTCTCAGACGAGGGATACCCAGCGTCACGTTCTTGGCTGAGTGACCGGCCAAATGGAAAGTGTTCAGCGTCATCTGTGTAGACGGCTCACCAATAGACTGGCCGGCAACAATGCCGACGGCCTCTCCCGGCTCGACCAACGACCGCAGATACTTCATGGCGAAAAGCATCTCTGCATTCTTCTTGTTCAGCGTCACCTGGTTGGGATTGGAGACGGCCTTGTCTTGGCCCTTCTTTTCTCGCACCAGCCCATCGGGGTTTTCCTTTAGATATTCTGTCATGGCCTCGTAGAATGTTTCTGAAGTGGCAAATGCGTTGGTGGCCGGATCGAAGCTGGCTGTCAGAGGGTCCTTTCCGTTCGGATCCTTGGCCTTGGCGTGCTTCACGGCGTTCTTCATGTATTTCTGGAACGCCTGGCGGTTGGCACCAAGCCGCTCGCCCACCTTGGGGTCGTACTTGAGTTGGGCCGCCTCTGAAGTCACATTTTGCAGGATAAACTTAAAGTCCTTTAGGTAGTTTTGTTTGGTAATGTCCAGTCCATCTTCACCGTACAGGAACTGGATCAGCGAGCCATCCGCATCTCTCACTGATGTGTCGTAAGAGACTGTAAGGCCCTCCATTCCCTTGATGATACAGCGCTGCAGATAACCTGAGCGAGATGTCTTGACGGCTGTGTCAATCAAACCCTCACGTCCCGCCATGTGGTGGAAATAGTACTCCTGCGGCCGGATTCCAGTCAAGAATCGATTCACAATGTAACCACCCGCTCTAATATTTGTCTCAAAGGGCCGGAAGCAAGGCAGCGACTTTCCGCTCACCATCAGCGGTACACGTCTACCTTCCAAGACCTGCTGTCCCAGGTTGCAGGAAATGAGGGAAGCGTTGACACGAGATCCCTTAGCACCGGAAGTAGTCATGGCCTGCATCTGGTTCTTCGGGAAGCTCTTCTCGAGACCGTTGGGAATCAGCGCCTTTTGCACGGCGTCTGTAATGTCCTTTGTTCCCTGGTTCATCAAGAGATCGAGACCCTCCTGTTTGCTGTCGTCGCGCGTAACCTCCTCCAGACGCTCTAACAGGAGCGGATTCAGCGGGTCTTGCTGGTTCTCTAGAGAGACGTATTTGGCGGCAATGCCCAGTCCTAGATGGTCGGCCGCAACAAGCTCCCGTCGTCGTGCCGCCTCTCCCTCTGCCGTTAGCCTCAAGTCGTCCATTCCGCATGAAAAGGCTCTCATGCCGAGGTATCTTGTGAGCAGACGGCCCAAGCTGCTGAGCAGTTTGCCGGCAACGGACGGTCCGTATATCTCATGCACGGCGTGTATCAAACCGCTCGAGCTGGGTCCGATCTGAGACTTGTCGAGAATTCCCGTTATGAATTCGCCGTCCTGGATAAGCACAACTCCTTCCTCTGAGTCTTTGCCCCATTGCTCCGCCTTGAGTTGGGTATTTTCACTCATGGTCAGTCCGCCGCAGTTGGGTGGCCGTATGTTTGCCAGAATTGTGCTGATGACCTGCTTTCCTGTCCATCTTGGCACCGGCTTGATGACGGCGGGTGGTACAAGCTGGAGTCGCTCTCCCAGGATATGGCCGCTTTCTGGACGAAGGGCGCTGTACACCAGCTGCTGGTAGTCGCTGCGGGTGAAGAAGGTGTCTCGGTTGCAAAGTGAGACAGAAACTGAAATGTGATCCTGAATCAGACCTCTCAGTGGCTTTCCCGCAGTGCCTGACAAGTACTGGTGGTCGGTATCGGCGATTTGCAGTGCTTCTACACGGGCCACCTCGTTTTGGGGGAAATGCATGTTCATTTCGTCTCCGTCGAAATCGGCATTGTACGTGTTGCAGTTGGCGTAGTGCATTCGAATAGTCTTTTCGCCCGGTAGCACGCGGACTCGGTGTCCCATGATGGACGGCTTATGTAGCGTGGGCTGGCGGTTCATCAGGACAACGTCACCATTGGTAAGATGGCGGTGGACTTTCTTGTTCTTCATGCGGGCAGCGCTGCTGTTTGTCGGCGCCAGGAGCTGGTTGGCGAGAGAAATACGATCGTCCACCGACTTGTTGCGAAGGTTCACAATCTGACCGTTTTCATTCTCGATAGCGAAAGCTCCCGGCCACTTGTCAACACCATTGATGACAGCTTGCTGCATGTCCTTGAAGTTGTGGCTCGTCACGGGCTCGGGATAAGTCAGCTTCTTGGCAAATACGGGAGGAACACCGATTTCGTTGGTTTCGATGTTGGGATCGGGTGAAATGACACTTCGGGCGGCGTAGTTGACTCGCTTTCCCATCATGTTCTTACGGAACAGACCCTCCTTCTTCTCAAGCAGCTGCTTGATTCCCTCCTCGTTCCGCGCCGCAGCTGCTCCCTGCACAGGATTCTTGTTTTTGTCGATCAATGAGTTGACGGCATCTTGAAGCTCTGTCCAAGCCTGGTGCATGTTTGCAATGTCTGACCTTTTCTCTTCAAGAGCCTTGTAAACATGAGCAATCCTTGAGCAGCAGGCGAGGATGTTTTTGTAAAGTCCGTTTTGCTGAGCTTCGGAAATCTGTGAATCTCCCGTTCGGGCCTCTGGTCGGAAACGGTTCGGCGGCACCAGGATCACCTTGATAAAGAACATATCAGGAGTAACTTTTGATGAGCTTTGTGTAGGAGGCTTGGCGTTGTACACGAGTGACAGCAAATCTTGCTCCTTGTTGAACAGTTCTTCTAGCCGTGCCTTTACCTCCATTGAGCTGATGTATCTCTGCGAATCCTCTCCAGCACCGGCATCATCGTCGTCATCTGCGTCTGCCATTTCGATATCTTGGCTTTCAGGAGGAGGTGAAACCTCTGAGCCATTGATATGAACAACGCCGTTTTTACCGCCCTTGGATTTCTTAGATGCTGGGCGATTGTGGATTCTGCTCATGGCATCACCGAACTTGAGGGCCTTTTGTGCCATCTTCGCCTTTTCTTTCGCGGAGAGGGCCTTTTCGAAAACCTTGACAAATCGGTCCTTTCGGTACGTCGGGGAAATTCCACCACAGCTAGAGCACACTCTCTTCTTGATGATCTCGGTAAGGAATTCCTTGATGACTTCGCGGCGCATTTCATACGCGCCTTCATGCTTGCCTCGCTTGGCCTCGCCCCTCTTCAGCTTGATGCCCTGAAGACATTTGCGAACGAATTTTTCTCTTTGTCGAGTAACGCCATCGATGCTGGATTCTTCCTCCTCAGCCTCGCTGGGCCCCTCTCCCATCGCTTCCTGGATTTCAACTGCCAGCTCGTTCTCTCCAATCGTAGCAACCATGTGTGCTTCGCGGATGAGGCCATGGTGAAGCAGGCGCAATTGGCAGGTGTATTTGTGTAAATCCTTGGGAGGCAGACGGAAGCCTTTGCAGTAAACGCAGGTTGCACGGAGCAATCGATAGGCCTGGTCCATGAAGACTGGGTGGTAGACGGGGACTGGGAGTTGAATGTGGCCTGGATGTCCCGGACAATTGGACTGGTTCAGGTTGCAAGTAGCACATCTAGCAGGCAATTAGAAGCTTTGATTATGGTGATAACCAAAGAAGACACAAAGAAGACTCGTCACTTACGGTGCATCGCCCCATGATCCCAAAGCCGGGTCGTACAGACCTCCGGGCACTGGATTCAAGAGGTTATCGAAAGTGCTTTCATTCTCGATGCGCTTGACCGAGATGGCCTGGATCTCTTTGGCGGAGAGGAAGGTAAACTCCACGCTCTCCACCTCCGAGGCGACGGGCTGCGCAATATTCATGGCGAGTTGAGGATCTTGGCTGAGCAACGGGCTGATCCTGGCGAGCTTGCTGAAGCCATGCCAATCTTTTTGCAGTCAATTGGTGAGAGTTGCCGGTACCACTAGAATTTTTTGGCGGTGGAACCGGGCAAAATTTTTAGTGTGGGTGGTGGGTAGGAAGTTGGATGGAGGGAATCCCCACAGCGAGGCTACGGGACTAATGCAAGCGTCAGCGCCTTACTGCGAGAGCTACAGGCAAGATACTGGGCCTGGCACCAGCAAATAAATCTCTGTCCGCCTTTCGCAGCGTCGCGTTTCACGTCAATTCCATTTGCCTGCAAAGCCTCGCCCTGCCATTTTCTGTCGACATCACTTACAGAGTACGATTAATGAATTTAGATAAAAGAAATACGCCGCTGTCCTTGTTCGAGTTCACCACCATAGATAGTCCTGCTGCGCGCAGGTGCAGCTCCCATACTCGATGAGTCAACATTCACAGCCAGGAGGCCTTGGTCCTCAGCACGATGGCGCTTCCAGGATACAGAAGACGGAGTCTGCAGCAGACAGAATGGCGGCGCTCAAGGCTCGCGTCGCAGCCGCCATTGGCACGAGCAAAGCGAAGGGAGGACTGAATGTCGGACTGCATCCTGCGTTGGAAGATTTGGGGTCTTGGAAGCCGGCCGGCAAAGCAGACACGATAAACGGCCAATCTCAGTCATTACGAGGCAGTCCGCGGCCTGGCGCATACGATAAGAGAGGCTCACCGGACACGTTTGGACAGAGAAATCAGCCGAATCCATATTTCGACGACAAGTCTGCTACACAGGAGCCGAGCGGGAGACAGCGCGTGCCTCGTCAGCTGGTGTTTAATCAAAAGGGAAAATACATCCAGCAGGGAAATGCCTTGCGTCGACAGGCGGCCTTGGAGGCCATGAAGAAGCGTATCGCGGAGCAGACTCGCAGAGCTGGCATTGATGAGGATCTTGACGTGGAGAAGAATTTTGTCGTGGACGCTCCTCCGAATCTAGAGTGGTGGGACGAAGGCTTGGTGAACGGATCAACCTACGACGATGTCGACGACCCTTCAAAACTGAAGATTCATGCGGACGATAGCATTGTAACGGAATACATCCAACATCCAGTTGCACTCGAGCCTTATCAGGACCGACTTGGCGCACCGGCGAAGCCAATGTATCTGACCTCGAAAGAACAAGCAAAAATACGGCGACAAAGGAGAATGGCAGAACTCAAGGAGATGCAGGCGAAAATCCGACTTGGACTGGTGCCGGCACCGCCACCCAAAGTCAAGAAGGGAAACCTCATGCGCGTGCTGGGTGATGGTATGTTTAACGATATCCCTGCTTCTCTGAAATTGTACAATTATACTGACCATGTCCATCACAGCTGCTGTCAAGGATCCCACTGCCGTCGAGGCACGAGTGAATCGAGAGATTGCCGATCGATACGAGAAGCATATCGAATCGAACGAGTCCCGCAAGTTAACAAAGGAGCAACAGCATGAGAAGACTGCTGCAAACCAACAGAAGGATGCCAACAAGGGCATCCACGTTCTTGTATTCAAAGTCACAAGTCTTGCGAATGGCCAGCACCGCTACAAGATATGGCGCAACGCTGAACAGCTGGCGCTCTCGGGGATATGCGTTATGCACCCAAAGTTTAGCCTCGTGATTGTCGAAGGAGGACCGTATAGCATAAACAAGTACAAGAAGCTCATGCTGAACCGCATCAAGTGGACGGAAAACGTGCAAGCAAGAGACCCCGAGAGGAATAGTAAAAGTGGACAAGAGTGGTTATCGCCTGAAGACTCTAACGGAGATTTGAAGGACATGTCTCTGAACGAGTGCAAGCTGATATTTGAGGGAGAGCAAAAGGCGAGGAATTTCAAGAAATGGGGCAGCAAGATTTGCGAAACGGATGCTGAGGCGAGAGAGGTCTTGGCCCGTGCCAAAATGGACAGTTTCTGGTCTCTGGCCAAGGGATTCTCATGATCGGTTGAGGATATTATGTGCGTCGAAATCAAGTATAGAAATAATATATCAAGGCCTGAAGCTGCATACACAGGCCGCTCACCCACTTATAAAATGACCATGTGCTCTATTGCCTATATAAGTGTTGCATTTAATATTAACTCTGTTCAAAAGGTATCGGCAACAAATTGATACTAGTAGACTCTTGATATCATTTTTGATTTATTATTCCCATATACAAGTATATGGGCTATCTCAGAGCTCCAGCTGCTAGCGCTTCTACTGACATGTGATGGATGACATACACACAGATGTCAGTCAGCGCAGCGCAGCCAGCCAGCCACCCAGGCAAATCCTCGGCGGGGCGCACGCATCCGGCTTCGTCCAGCCTCTTGATCCTGTGACTTCCAACGCCCGTATGACGGAGCGTTCCAGATGCGCTCCATATAGGCCAAGTCCTAGGCCTACTACTAATCTGCTACACTTTATACTGCGATTTCACTCACTCGCTACCGCATTTTCCCAAAGAAACCTCATTGCTAGGCACCAGCCGGCTGCCTTGATCCTCCAGAACTAACCCCACACGCTGCTAAACCCGCCGCCCGAGCGCTGAGAGACAAGAGAGAGGGAGAGTGACATTCCAACTTCCTACAAAACCTCCAAAGGCCCTTCGCCAGAACCGTGCGCTGCCAGCAAATCTCGTCGTCACTCAATTTGTGCAAGAATCGGTGCAGTTCGTAGAGAGAGAATCACTCGCTTTTCTTGTCCATTTCCTCTGGAGCTCAGCAGCGATGGGCCTGGCTTATAATACATATCTCACCAGCAACAAGATCTATGGTTGCAAGACATGCAAGGCTCACTTAGCTAACCACGAGGACATCATCTCTCGGGTGCGTACCGTATCTGTTTCCCTAAATGCTACTCTCCCTTTATCAGATCTAACTGGGTTATCAGAACTTCCGCGGCCAGCACGGCAAGGCGTACCTGTTCCATCGAGTCGTCAACATCGACACCGGCGATCCCAATGAGCGAAACATGACTACTGGTCGACACATTGTCCGTGATATCGCCTGCCACCAGTGCAAGGAAACGGTGGGTTGGAAATATGACAAGGCTTTTGAGACGTCTGAAAAGTACAAGGAAGGGAAATTCATCCTCGAGGCCGAACTGCTATGTAATGTTGCTTAACCGGCCTGCACTTTTGTCTACCATACGTGAATGCTTTTGGGACTTGGCAATTTGTTTTTGAGGCGTTGAGTAGGAGCTAGTTCTAGAGAGAAGCCTTTCTTTTCTTTCTATTTAATGGCTGGAGTGATGATTTAACGGGTCAAATGTAGATAAAGCATTAAGAATTACTTGCACTACCACTTTAAACTGCCTACATGTAATGCATAATGTGTTGTGTCTCGAATGAAAATGATCCCAAGTTAGCCAGGCACCCACCAGTACGCCCGAATCCCATCAGACTTGGCCAAAGACAAAAGATTAAACAGAAATCAAACAAAGATCAATCTTGGTTAGAGTGGGATATGCAAAAGTCGCTAGGAGCGCGCCTGATAGTTTACTGGTGTTCGATTGGCTCCTCGGGGAGAAGTTCCTCGGTCTCTCCATCAACACGCAAAAACTCAAGAGGTGGCTGGACGATGCCGTTGAACAAAAATGTCGAGTATACCAATAGCGCAAATCCAACAATTTGTAGCCACTTGAATGATTCCCATCTCAGACCAAGAGACACCACCCAGATAAAGAGTGTCCTGCAAGTGTCAATGGTAGACCGGGAGGTCGCGCTGACAGTGCGAGTGACGGACAATCCGAAAAAGTTGAAGCCACTAAAAAGATAAAAGATGGTTAATTACACCGGGAGGCTTTCTCAATCGACGAAGTGACTTACCCAATGCTAATCATGATAATGACACTGGAGATGAGCAATGCCCTGTCATTGTACATTTGACGGAGTCCCTCAGCGGCATCAAAATAGCCATAGCGACCAGCCTCAGTCCGACCAATGGCCAAGTGCAGTACAAGCATAACTACGACCGTGACGACGAAGCCAAAGATGCCCTCCCAGCCAACAACCCTGAGGGGATCAATGGGAGAGCGTTCGAGTAAATACTCCTCCAGGACAAATTGGGTGGCAGTGAAGATTTGGGCTCCCGCAATCAGCGTAACGCCAATGACGGCCTTGGAAACATCGGATAGTCCATCGGGAGAATCCGTGATGACAGACAGGCCTCTAGAGATGATGTTTGCCTTGACGTCCGGCCAGATAGCACCTGCAAGTCCAACAACGGCCACGCCCAGGACCACACCCACTAAGGAGATCCACTGGAAGAGATGCAGCGTCCTCCGCAGGAATACGACGCTAAACAGACCCACGAAGAGAACTAGCGCGCCTCGGGTCATCTGGTAGATGGACGCCGCAACAAGAAGCAGACCAATGTTCATCAGGGTAGTGCCGCAGATGTCGCAGATGGCAGGCAGGGCCAGCAGCAAGATTCGATAGCCGCGCAGCACGGATGGCTGGTCGTCTTCAGGGGCCTCGTCGTCAGCGCCATTGGGCTGGCTGGAGCCGATGGCCTGGTAGCCATTCGCGGCGGGAGATCGCTTGGATGCGAAGCGGCGATACGCTGCCGTGAGAGCAACTACCAGCCAGCAGCCCATCTCGCCGACGAACATCTGTGCAGTCTGGATAACGGGTTGGTTGAAATACATGCGGTGGCCGGGATCCTCGTCATCGCAGTTGCGAACGCATTGCTTGTCCTGTAACGGCTGTTAGGTCAGGCAAGAAAACTAAAATGGACAACAACAAAGGCAGCAGCAAACAAAGACAGATGGACAGTGATGAGGACTGGATTGTATCTCTTGATCGCCCATATGCTGGCTTCCCAACACGCACCTGGTATTTGGTGACCAGCGTATTGCAAACGCCAGTCAGGAGCATCATGGCCACGAGAAATGGCACGGTGCCTCGGGAAACCGCCATCTTGGCCGATGAGGTTTCTCGAGTGATGAAAATTTCGTCGCGCAAGGGCCTGCGATCGTTCGGATAGATTGGAGTTGAAAAAGAGCGGCTTTGAGTTGTAGGAGACGGAGAATGGATGCTGAGACGAGAAGGGAGCGAGCCGCAGAGGTAGCTGTGCTGTGCTGTGCCCCGGATTATTGGCACACGACAAGGCGCCCCTGCTTATCATGCACCAGGTGTCACTTGACTGCAGCGCCGGCCGCCGGTGAGATCCCGGAAGGCTGCTAGTGCCGATGTTAGTGCTGCAACTTGGATGACATAAGCTATTGAGCTGAGCTGTACCTCGACAATACCTACCTTATATATGTGGAAGACAAGGTAGCAACAAACAAGCAAATGTCTCAGAAAGACTTGATCTAATTAAAAATTATGATACAAGCGCGGATGAAATTATGACTGTGTTACATACTGGCCATGACGCCTTGGATGTACCTCAGCCATCCATATACCTACTTGAATGAATGACCGAAGCTGCCTACTGTACGGCCCTATCCGCAATGAGCCGCGGCCTATCTAGCGGGTACAGCAGCCTAGCCACCTGTAGCACCCACTATAGCAGTAGGGAGCCGCCGTTCCTCTCACTGCTGCCGCCTGCATAATCAGCCACGTCATAGCGGCCACTCAGCCAGCGCCCTTTGGCCCATGTGCTCTCCGCGCTAGCCATCGTCATGCCCCTTCAACGTGCCTCGAGGCTGCACCAAGCAGCAGCAGCAGCCTTGCATCGATTCAGCTCCATGGCATCGCGGCCGAGCATCGCAGGCGAGTGGCCTCTTTCACTCCTCCACGCTCTTCTCTCTTGATAATCTTGTTGCTGCTTCCGCGCACGCTCATCGTCGCATCCACGCATCCATGGAGCACACTCTAGGCGCTGCCTGTCGCCTCCGTCCCACGCCAGACGCCGACAAGGACGATGGAGCCCCCTGCATCAATGCGCAGTTCTTCTACACGTCCCTGTTCCCCATTGACGATCCGCTGTCCAGCACCGCTCCTGCTGGCGGCGCAGACTCGAAATCGAAGGCGCCGCTCCGCCCGTTCTCCCACGATGACAACGATGTGCTCCAGCAGGCTTGGCTGGACCTCATGTCGGAGAGCCACCGTCTCCAGCATGACGCCATTAGAAGCGGCCGAGAGCCTGGCCCGGCTGTCGTCAAGTCTGACATGGAACGACGCGATCAAATCATTCGAGAACTGGCCTCGAAGCATATCCGCATCCACCAGGTCGACCGTCAGACGCGAACTTCCACGACGCAAGCCGCCGAGACGCTCCCAGAAACACTGCTTACAGCCTGCTGCCCCAGACTCACCGCCGACATCCTAGAAAAGCTTGATACACAATTTTGTACGTTGGTGAGGAAGACGAATCAACTATTCACTGTCGATGAGATTGTAAAGGATATTATTGCTGTCATAAACCAGCACCACGAGCTTAGAACCGTCGCTGGCAGCAACCGGAACATCCCCATACGCCACCCTCGGTTGACTCGTGATAGAGAGGCCAGCATCTCCACTGGACGCGCCTCTCCTTCTGACAGTGCCATATCATCATCCTATGGAGAGCACATGAACTTGAAACCTCGTAGTGACTCTTACAAACAAGCATCGGCTTTCCCCCAGGAGCGTATCTTGCCTGATGCGTCTCGCGCGGCTCAAACGTCTCAGAATCGGCTGTCTCGAGAGCTCAAAGTTTCTGGACTAGTTCCTGCACCTCCTGCACCTGATGATGGCATTTCCGGGAGACCGTTTGTGAGGGCATTGGAGCCTGAAGAGAAGCCACAGCAGATTGCAGAAGCAAAACAGCAACGTAGTGATGTTTCAACTTTAGAACCGCCCCAGACCAGCGACAAACTTGCCAAGGAGAACGATCAAGTAGCAGCAGAGCCGTTGACTCGAATAGAGGACACCACTCCGGATCTTGACGAGGAAAACAAGGATGTCGTAGTTGGACTGGCTAGATTGCACAAGGTGTCATTGCACACGTTACAGATGGAGCCCATATACTGGTCGCCAGTTAACGACATTGCCATTGTAACGAGAGGTACATGGTTCTACAAGTTTGTTCCCTGGCCTTTTTCTTCTTCGGCTTTATAAGCTGCTAACCCGCTTCGTAGAGATACAATGCTACCGGTACCACCAGCAGTTGCTAATCAGCTAGAAGCTGGATACCAGGAACTGCGTCCCTGGGCAGAAACTTGGCGTGACGAAGTACGTTGTGCTATTGAAGTTGGGGCTTCGGGAGAGGAAAAGGTATCTCATCGGCTATGGCCGGTCGAAGGCGATGGACAATATCGAAAATCCTCTTTACCAACAGAGCCTGCTATTTCCACACATCCATTTTGTGCTGCACACTGCTATCAAGGCGAAGCTGCGACAGAAGGCTCCCTCGGGCCGCAGCTAGTAGACGACGAGGATTCCGAGAATGCACCGCAACGCCCTTATTCTAGCTACAGCGTCTTGTTTAAAGACCAAACAAGTGCCTTTTTATTGAAGCCGAGCTTACAGCCATCTGCGTATTACGGTAGGCGGCCTCTCCAGAAAATCATGAGAGGAGGGACTGTGGGCATTCCAGTGGTCCGAGGATTTGATAGACTGAGCTGGGAACGCATGCACCGTGGGAAGCAGGTACAGCATGCTAAACCGGCATTTCATGGTACCTCTGATGGCAGTGCAGTGGAAGTTTGCCCTGCTTGTGAAGCAGATATAGACCGCAGTAAAGTGACAGACTTGGTGCTGGTGGCTCACGGGATTGGCCAAAAGATTGCTGAGAGAGTTGAAAGCTATCACTTTACGCACGCTGTCAATAGCTTCCGTCGAATGGTTGACAGCGAGTTTCAGAATCCGGCGGTGCAGGAAGTTTTGGACAACAGCCAGAGCAGACTCATGGTTTTGCCTCTGAATTGGAGAATCGGCCTGTCGTTTGAAGACGGTGGCACTCTCCAGACGGGAATGGAGACAAATGATTCGGCCGCAGCACAAGCTTTTGGCCTCAAGGACATTGAGCCCAACACCATTCCGGCCATAAGGAGCATGATATCGGATGTCATGTTCGATATCCCCTTCTACATGTCTCACCACAAGGGCAAGATGATTGCAGCTCTCGTCAAGGAGGCGAACCGGGTTTACCGCCTTTGGTGCAGAAACAACCCCGGCTTTGCAGAGAATGGACGTGTCCATCTTGTTGCGCACTCTCTCGGCAGCGTCATGGCGGTGGAAGTCTTGTCACGGCAGCCAACGGATCTGCCACCGCTTGATCTAGTACGGCTGGAGCCAGAAACCAAATATTTCGAGTTTGATACGCGAAACCTCTTCCTGATGGGAAGCCCCACTGGATTTTTCTTGTTACTCGAGCGAGGAGCTCTTACACCGCGACGGGGACGCGTCAAACCTGGCATGGATGAGAGCGAAGTCAAGGCCGAAAATATAGGGGGCGACACTGGCGTGTTTGGATGCTTGGCCGTCGATAACATTTACAATATCCTTGCCAAGGAGGATCCCATTGCCTACTTGCTCAACGGGACGGTAGACCCGGGATATGCGGCCAGTCTCAAAACAGCATATGTGCCTACCTCTTCGGCTTCGTTTTTCAAATCTGTTGGCGATGCTATGCGTAACGCTGTCATGGGCAGGAGTGGCAATCCGACCACGTCCACGACTGGCGATGGCCGCCCGTCGACAGTTCGCTTGCCCTCTCAGTTGGAACTCGAAGTGCACGACTTCACCAGAGAGGAAATTGCCGAGAAGAAGGCCTTTCTTCTTAATGACAACGGCCAGATTGACTGGTTCATCCGATCTGGTGGCGGTCCGCTGGAGATTCAGTATCTGAACATGCTGAGCGCTCATAGCAGCTACTGGAGCAATACGGATTTCATCCGGATGCTGTGCATTGAGATTGGCCGGAAACCCGGCAGGGCAAATACGCTGCCTGCTATGAGGGCTGTCAAGGCTTCGAAGCGCATTATACCTACCACGAGATGATTCGACCAGGTTAGCACGCTAGACGTGATTTTGATACCCCCTCCTCCACTCTGGCTCTCTGATTATTGTGCGTGGGTATGGTAAATTGCAAGTGCCACTACGAAGTATTCTTTTTTTTCTTCCCTTTTACTATTTGTGAGGTTTTAGCGATTAGAATAAAAGGTCGTTATGGAATATGAGAACCATGTATCTGATTAAAGGTACGATACTATGGCATATAGATCGGATTGACGTAATGAAAGATTAGCGAATGATTAATGTATAGACTTGTCGACCTAGATTCCAAAGAAGAAAGAAAGAAATATAGAAGAGACAATTGGGTAGCCAGAAATTTAGATAACGTTGTTTACCTCTAACCACTCGGCACGTTCCAAAATTTCTAAAAGCCTTCCAACTCCATCATATCCTGATCTATATCTTCGTAATCAGACTCATACGTAGTAGTCCTGTTGTCATTAGCTGCCCGAGCATTTGCCGAGGGAGGAGGAGGCTCATCTCCCCTCTCCTCTTCAATCTTTCTCTGGTGCTGCATCAGGTCTTCGTAACCCCAGGTACTGATGCCCTCTTGGTCTTTGCTCCGGAACGGCTGTGCCATTGTCTTTAAAAATCGCCGGGCACTGCTGACAGCCATGTCAGTACTTAGATTCGTATCGGCATCTGACAAGCCCTGGTTGATCCATTTCGGGAGCTGGTTTCTCTTCTTCTGGAAACGTCGATCGGCCAGCACCATGACTCCATAGTCGTCTTTCCCTCGCAAGACACGACCCAGACACTGGGCAGCGTGGCGCATGGCGTCAAAGGACAAGAAGTCGTTTTCTTTGATGCGGTATGTTTCGCGCAAGAACTCTAGTCTTGCCTTTAGGATTCTTGATTCTGTGTATTGGAACGGAACGCCGATACACAGCACAGTTCGGCCGTATTGGTGATCGAAATCGATGCCTTCAGATACCTTTCCTCGAGCGACGCAAAGCAAGATTGCTCCTCGTCCGTTGCAGCACGCGGTTCGGTAGGTTTCCAGGGCCAGCGAGGTTTCCTGAGCGTCAGGGGTTTCCACCAATATCAATTTATACTTCCAAACTTCGTCGAGGATGCCCATGCCTTGCCACATGCTAATGATGGATTCCATGTATAGATACGACGGGAAGAAGACAACCAAGCCGTCGGGGGTAATCTTGGCAAACTCCGTCAAGAGACTTCCGTAGTTTCGAACGACGCTGGGCTCATTCCGAACTTGAAAGCTAGATGAGACCGACGCTTGGTCGCTTCCGCGAGTGACAATCATCGGAAGGAAAGATCTCCGCGCGAGAGTCATACTATAGGACTCCTGTATCACCGTGGCAAAATCCAGCATTTTAGGATACATTTCGAGGGGAGAGATGGTGCCAGAGGTTATGATGACCGAGTAGAACCTTTCAAACACGGGTCGGATGGCGATGGCGGCGTCAAGACAGGTAAAATGGAGAGTTGGGTTGGGAACTTCGGCAGTATCGGATTCGTATGGTTCTAAAATCAGCAAAAAGCCCTTCTCGTACGTCGCAACGAGAGTGGCGAATGTTGCTACTTCTTGGAGTGCTTGGTAGTCTTCGATGTTCATGAGCTCAAGCGTCCTGACAAGCGATGTTAGCCTCTCAGCGCAAAAGCGCAGCGGCTTTCTCTCGATAAAAGTATGCTCTTTCAGGTGAGCCAAAAATGATAGTGGCGTTTCCGAGATGACTTGGCGGACTTTCATTCTCGTCTGAGGTTGAAACATGTCAGTGAGGAGAGCAGACAGAGTTAAATAAGGAGCCGAACTGACCTTGAGATATTCCAAAAATCTTTTCAAAAAGGCCACAAAATGCTCGGCTCGCCTGATGTTTCCAGGAACGGCTTCTTTCAGAAGATCATCGGGCAGAGCTATGATATGATATTGTGTTAGTTATTTGTTTTAATCTATAATCCATTCGGAAACGGCGCCACTTTACCTGGATTGGCCATGAAGGCATCCTCCTGCCTTGATTCATCCGCTTCGCGAAGCCCCTGAACCAGTTTCTCGTATTCATTCTGAAGTTGCTCCTGATCAGTCTCTCGCATCTCTGCAATTCTTCGCTCCAGGTGTTGAGCGCTGCGGGTAGCTTTGCGTATTGAGTCTTCGGTGATGTCGGTGCTAAGCGACTCGATGCAGACGTTGTCGATATTGTGAGCTTCATCAAAGACTACGATGCAGTCTTTGGAAAAGTCTTTCGTGACACGCTCGGCAATCTTTGGATCGAGGAGGTAGTGATATGAGAAAATGACTACGTTACAATATTCCATCTATTTGTCAATGTCAGAAGCGATTCATTCAGAATCAAAAGAAGCAATGCATACCATGCGCCGTGCAGTAAAATATGGACACTGCTTGTGCTCTTCTCCATACTTCAGGAGCGCATCAAATGACCATACGCCGTTGGGTATCAAGTTATGGGGTTCAAGGAGATCCAGGTTCTAGGTGATGTTAGTTTGGGTGAATCGACCCAGAATGCTAACGAAAGCGATAGGCATACATCGTGATAGACGCAAACATCCACGTTTTCGCCTCGATCTTTCTTTTCTTTGACAAAGCCTGCAGTCAAACTTCTGCAACGGGCATCAACAACTGAGCCACTCTTTTCCCTTTTGACAGAGGGATGCAGACACAAGTTCTTTCGACTTGTCAGACCAAGGCCGCGAAACTCTTCTTCGTAGCCCAATTGCTCGGCGCGATACTTCATTAAAGATTGCAGCTCGACTAAAGCCTTTTCGATCTCCGACATTGTTCCTGCAGGCCAGGTCAGCATTGCTCCATCGGTGAGAGGCCGTGGGGCTACTCACGAGAGCAGTAGATGAGTTTTCGCTTCTCCGGCATATGCTGCTGGTACGCAACAATAAGAGACAGCAAAGATACCGTCTTGCCGGTTCCTGACGGCATCTCCAAGACACAATGGCCACCCGCATCGAGGGTTTCTATGACTTTGTAAGTGGCTGGTCACGCACGCAAGAATCCGGGCCATACTTTTCAGATCACACATGTAGCTGATGGAGTTTCCCATTGATCAGCCGGTATAAGAAACAAGAATCTATACAAATCGACTCACGCATATTGTTCATTGGGGATGTTAGCTACACAGCAAACGGCGTGCATGGGAGCGACGGGAACATACCTGGATAGATCCTTGGGTAAGGAAATAACACAGGCAAATCACTAGTCACACATGAGCTTCGATACACGCATCGTGCATTGGAAAAGCGTACTCTATTTTAAATCTCATTTTGCACCAGCGCTCTGCGTGAAGCCTTGCAGCAGTCGAGTGAGGAAATGCAGGGGAAGATTGAAGGCAGCTTTCACGCTACCTTGTGCCCAATTAGTAAAGCTTGCAGAGTTGAGAGTCGATTGGCGAGTTAAAGGCACGCGCGCGCAGGCACGAAGTAGCTTAGCAGACGTTAAAAGTGGAATTAAATAGACCCGCCAACCGCGAAGGTACTGACACGTGATAGACAGCCCAGCTGAGGGAACTCTTTCAGATAAACGACCAACAAATTAAAACCCACCTATATTAACACTGCATCATTCATTGGAGCTATTGGTGTCTTGTCATTCTTTTTTTACACGGCCTGTGTTATTTCCCTCCTTTGTATTAATTTGTAGTTTTCTTCATTTCTTTTTACAAATCTATGCTTTGGTTTGTTTTACAATAGTACGGTTTACCTGCTAAATGTATAGATGCGCGCATTTACATAATTCAAGGCTTGTTTAGGATCTTGATGGCATCCTTTGAGAAAATGTAGCTCGCTCCACTCCAAATGGTAGTAGTAGCCACGATATATCTACGATTCCTTGTCAGCAACAAAACACACTCGAATGACAAGATGATTGCCCAAGACTTACTGCAAAATTGTGAGTGTCTGCGCCAAGTCAACGCTCAAGATCGGCGCTGCGGTTGTTAGACCAACCAAGGCCAGTTGAAGGAAAGTGTTGTATTTGCTGATTGTGGTGGGTCGAACTTCGGCTGATGGCAGTGAGAAATCCCAGTACCGTGAAAACGTTTTGGGCGGCGGCAATGAAACCCAGCGCCAGTAAATGGCTGAAATAGCCAGTCCAACATCCCTGCCAAGGATAATACTAGCAACCCACACTGATAAAAAAATGTCAGTCACTTAAACTTTCATGGCCTTAGAAGTCGCTTTCCACGTACCTGGCAATGCTCCCTTGACGGCCAGGCACACCGTCAATATGGTCATGAGAATTTTATCCGCCATTGGATCGATGATCGTCCCTACAACTGTTCTGCGGTTCCATCTCCTCGCTATCCACCCGTCCACCAAATCTGATAGGCCAGCGTATGCCAGCAAGCCTACAGCCCAGGTATTCGCATCTTGTAGTATGAGGTATCCGATGACGGGACTTGCAGCGATTCGTGTCACGGTAAGGAAATTTGGTATCGTGTATATGTCCTCGTGGACGGCCGGGGTGGCCTTTTGTTTCTCTGCCACTTCTTTATCGGTGTTGCTGCCTGCTTGGTGGTTGAGGCGTTTGATGACAAGAGAATTGTACGGTACAGCCGAGCTATGAGGAAGGAGTTGATACGTCAATTAGGATTCCAATGCAACTAGTAATGGGGTGGTAATGTATAAGCCATAAACACATGGTTCTTCTGCTTAGAATTCCTTACTTGTCTCTTCTCAGCGGATGGCCTCTAGAGCTCGCTGGTGCTGCTGACCAGATACATCGTCTACACAAGGCAATTGGCCGTGCCGCAAGCCTCGAAGGGAGCTGTATTGGCCTCAACGCACGAGAAAGCAGCATGATGAGAAGCGTTAATGCATGTGCTCGCTGATTGCATCGCGGTGAAATTGTTGCGTATAGCCTGATTGCTGAAGAGCGCCGATATCGATAAGAAGCACCCCATAGTACGCTAGGCTCTCGATGCTAGTGCACTTCTGGACGCCATCCTAAGATTTAACACGATATCTTCCTGGAAACCAGCTGTGCTTTGCAAGGGATTTTAAATTACAGAGGCAAAGACAATACCTAGATGCTACTTTCATCTTGCTAGAATATGAACTAGGCGATCTACATCATGGGAGGTAATGCGAAAAATGGTCAGAAGTCGAGTTCGCTCTAGTGCTTACTCTCTGTTATAAGGAATCGAAGCGGAATTACAAGTACATACGACCATAGGTAGTGGAGAACTCGGGGTCCCGTCTGCTCCCCCATAGATAAGCCACTAACCGGCAGATTAGTAGTTGAGTGGGTGACCATCAGCGAACACCGGCTGTTGTATGTTTTTTTTTTTTTCATCTTTTTGTGCTCCTGGGTTGTAGGAAGTTGCGATGCTTTGACGTAGGTGCTTCTGGTATGTAGTCAACACCACCACCACCTATGACCGAATTGTATTACCGATGTCGGACTATCGTTGCGAGCCGGTTTTTTGCGGAGGGGTTAGTTCACCACTGAAAAGAAATCACAGGGCTCCAAATCTAGCGTGTAAGAATGTGAAAAGTGGAAGTCATGTAACCAAAGAAGAGAGCTTGACGGGAACCCGTATATTCAAAAACGCCGTCTCAAGATCAATGGCTCGAATAGGCGGCATAGCGAAAAATAATGAAATGGCGGACACGTGGGGCTCCGGTTCTGCGGATCGGAGGTGATGAAATTTGTTGGCGGGGCTTTGCAGCTGCGGTGCGATAAGATAAGCCCCACTACGCAGAAGAAAGCTGCAGTGACTCAAATGGCCGCTTTAGCACATGCGTCAAATCTACTTGCATCTTTCAAACCAGCGAAATCTGCAAACAGATCCCGAACCAGCCATGGCCACGATCATTGTAAGCTGCTGAAACTTGGTACACTATGCGGAATACGAATTGACATTAGATATTCCAAAGCTGGGCGCCCAATGGGGTTCGTACCTCTTCCTTTGTGCCCCCGAGCAACTGACATCGTAATGTCTGTTAACATGATTGCGACTCTGCAGGCGATGAAGGCGTATGACCACCTACAAATTCCTACTTTTCTTATGCGGCGGCAATTAACGATGGCGACTTGGCAGAAAGGAAAATTGACCGATATCCTTGCCCCCGAGGCGCAACTTTGCGCGCGAGCTGCTGTGAGCTCTCTCCTAAGCTGACTTATAAGACATCTATAACAAGAATACAAGCTGAGACGAGATCTAGGGCGGTCATAATGCTGGCCGTAAGTTTTCCTTTACCAAGTTCAATATCATTTCTACATTAACTAATTTTTATTAAGATTCCATTGTGTGAGCTGAAACTAGTTTTGCATTCTAGTTGGTCCTGATTGCTGACCACAGCTTCAACAGTGCCAATGGCGTGTCATACAGGTATGCGCAAACAGGAGACATTTCGTCACGGCGCAAACACTAATTACGGCTTCTAGCTTCCACCTGCTTCCTTCCGGCCTGGTCAACCCCAATTGGTATGCTTTCGTAATTGGGCGATCTACAATATACAATACGCTAATTACTATTTAAAGTCGGAACTTGATTGGTTCTGCCGTCGTGGCTCACATTGTTCGTACTCTAAAGATACTCGACACACCGTCAAGAACTTCGCTAATGCACCGAAAAGCCGTCTTTCTTTTCGGAATTAGAAACTCTAGAGCGCAAAGGGCTTGAAAAGTACTACTGGTCCAGTTATTTTCTCAGTTGCCAGAGTCATGCTTACCATATACTAGCGTCCACGATCGAATCTTCATCAGCGACCGAGTCCACATTGACCTGGACCTCCACGTTGCCGTTGACGGCTTGGAAGAAGTTGAACTTGGAGGTGATTAGCTATGTCATTAGTGCGGGCCAGTTACATGTGCTTACTTCCATCACTTAGACCGCAAGGTTGGAACGACAGGCCGCGGAATTGGTCCTGCTTACAGCACGAAAGCGGCGGTAAGGACCTAGTTCGAATTATACTGTTGGATGGTTCAGCTTTACTGAACCGGATATAGCGAAGCGGTATCAGACTCGCAGAGGTCTTCAATGCGGAACTTTTCGACTCGAAGCTCCGACGACTTGCAGCAGGCTACCAGAAGCGATACGGCGATCTGCTCAAGTACGATGTTGAGGAAGAAATCGCCCGATTCAACGAGTATCGACCCAAGCTTCGCAAATACACGGTCGACGCGATTGCTTTCATGAAGGACGCACAGGCAAAGAACACCAAGATCCTTTGCGAAGGAGCAAATGGTAGGCCGGATAGCCCCTCATATCATTGCTCTAATTCAGATATGCTGACCCTTTTAGCTCTCATGCTGGATCTTGACTGGGGCTCAGTAAGTCAATGCTTATCGGGGTGGTCTAACTCTTACCGCTCTTTATGATAAGACATTTAACTTTGGGCGGGTATTTGTTGACTTTGTCTAGTACCCATACGTAACCAGCAGTTCTACTGGGTTCGTATCCCTCACACATTTCAACAGTTAATGGATTTGGTACTTACTTGGAGTAGCATCGGTGGCATGGTCACTGGACTTGCCCTTGATATCAGGAAGATCGGTGAGGTTGTTGGCGTGGTCAAGGCCTACACCACTCGTGTGGGCTTTGGAGCCTTCAAGACTGAGGATCTCGGAGAGTACGTTATTTCTCATTTATAGCACGCGAAGAGAGCTAACCATTCCAACAGGATCGGCAAGAAGCTCCAGGAACGGGGTCGAGAATGGGTGAAGCTTAACCTCCTTCGTTTAATTGACAAGGACGCAGCTGACTGGTCCTAGGGTACCTCAACTGGCCGGACACGGCGCTGCGGCTGGTAAGCATTCATCTGTCCAAGAACTTGTGACGAAAGACTTGACTAACTGAAACAGGCTCGGTATGTGCTTTCTCAATTTTAATCTCATGATACTTGGAATCCATTATTGACTCGAGTCTTGTAGATCTCGTCGTCGTCAAATACACCACGGTATACATGGTCTATTCTTTGTGTGAAAAACCTATTGCGGGTATCTAACGTATATTAGGACGTCAACCACTACACGGCGCTGAACCTCACAAAAGTAACATACTGCCTTTCTTGATTCTTACTTAAAGGAGCATATACTGACTCAATCCTCAGCTTGATGTCCTGGACACTTTCCCGACAATCAAGATCGCCACTGCGTACAAAGACCCTGAGACCGGCGAGGTGAGACTCTGAGCTCTTTTTGGGCATTGGAATAACATGTGCTAAACCTTTGCAGAAGCTCGAATCGTATCCCGCATCATTGGATGTTCTCGACCGTGCCGAGGTCATTTACCACGAGATGCCTGGCTGGAACCAGTCGACTACTAACGTGAAGACCTTTGAGAAACTTCCCAAGGAGGCTCAAGACTACATCTTGGTGAGAAATGTCGTATTGACCCGGAAATTTCATCTCGCTAACTTGTTTGACTAGTTCATTGAGGAGTTCGTTGGAGTCAAGGTATGTTTTTTTGTTAACATCGAGACGACTTAACCGATACAGATGTAGATTGACAATGTGTAGATCAAGTGGGTTGGTACCGGCCCAGACCGTGAGGCCATGATCACCCGATTTTAAAACAGGCTCCGATGAATAGCACATATTGGGTCAATGTAAAAGCAGGAGTGTATGCGAAGTCGTCGCCTGAAAAATATAATATAAGGTAGGTAAGCAAAGCTAGATGGGCATTCTGGAGGTCTTGGTTCAGATATGCCTGTTTTACAAGATATATAAATAAAATGGTTTGCAATTAGACTTGTACGGCCGATTTCAGGCGGGGGAGATGCAAATGGCCGCTGTGGTATTGCGGCCGTTGTCTAACTACTATTACCCATGTAGGCGGAATTCAGCATTTGGCCTTGAGAATGGGGTTGAGCTCGATTAGGCTTGTGCAAGCTGTGACTCTATACATGTCTAGCATACTTGTTGTTATTGTATTTTGATTTTTCTGGCTCCGAAATGGAACATATCGTCGGTACTTTGTTGATTTGCCCACCCAGGACCCAGCTCATCATTGTTGTTTCATACACACAAGCCGCATCGCTCTTAGGCTAATGCCCCCCTGTTATAGGATCAAGCATCATGCATGTGCATATTCACTTCCATGGGCCCTTGCTGCCCGGAGCCTATAGTATGCACCATCCACGTCAACTTTTCAGCCTTGGGTCGCAAGTATGCCTTGCTGCCTGATTATCCCTACATATAGGTAGCAGGTATATGTAGTGGTTTGCAACCAAGTGCCAACATATCTATGGCGCTATGGTAGTGCCATTATATCGACATTTCGAGGTCTCCTAGGTTTTTATCCTCTTCTCTCTGATTGATAGCCGAAGATGCTGCCAATCAGCAAAATTACCGCAGCTATCGCTTCTGCCACCCAAGAGACAAGTTTCGCGCTCGCCAATATCAACTTTGACTTCTCAATTTGTAAGTTTGAAGCACCAGAGGAATATCGTGGTGTTGGACAGCATCTGTCACAGCGTCGACGAAGTGCTGCTGAAGATGGCGATGAGCACATATTCGCCCGCAAACTTGGGGCTCTATTTTCCCATATTCTCCCCTCGACGCCGGAGTTAGTGACGGCATATGGAAAACGCTCATCACAAATAACAGAAGTATTGAGCAAAAAAGGCTCGAATAACGGCCCCTTCCAAGATTGGGTGGGGCCCGATGGAACAAGCATATGGGCTGCTGCAACGTCTGGTCCCGGGGCGATTGCGGACCATCTACTTGCTTGCATGTTAGCAAGGATATGGCCAGCTCGTGAAGCAGTTGCCATATGGGAGGAGATCATCGCTGGAAGAAAGGCTGAACTTTTACGGATGGATCAGACAGATCCCTCGTGGGTGTCCGCGAGCCTGGCAGCACGCATCGAAATCACGTACGATCAAATAAGTAGCTGGGACGCCAGTGCCAGATCATGGCTTCAGGTGGCTGATACAGCAAAACTGCGACAGCAAAAGCAGCTGGAGTTGCTTGCGTCAAACATTACGATTCCAGTGAGCCAAAAACCAAGTATTTACTCCAGTGTCTTGGAAGCATGGACAATAGGCCTCAGGTTTATGGAAAACCTTGTATCCGGACTCCCGCAGTCGGTTCAAAGTGGGCTCTGAAGTTCTCGCGCTCACATCTTGGCATCTATACCCTGATATTTCCGTTCTTGGCGGCGGCAACTCTGATCCCGTACCTCAAAGGGATGAGCTCATCCCACCCGGGGCGAAAATTACCCTCGGGCAGCTAAGCTGCTCACCCGACCGGCATGGGGAGGTCTTTTGGTCTTTACCTCTCGCCTATCTAAAGTACTACGGGGATCCAGTCGTATCATCAAGCAGTATAGGCGAGACGTCATCTCGCCTTACTCTTTCGGAATTCTTCTTGGTGGTCCTAGGCTCTGTATTTTCTGGCTTAGGAATACAGGGAGCCGATATTGACAAGGCCTGCGATCTCTTCATCAAAGTCACCGAGCTTGTTCAGGCTGCTAGTTCTCGCCGTTCTCTTCAGCAACCGCAGCCTTGGATGGAGTACCTGGCCGAAGCCGCAAAGGACTATAAAGAATCCAGTCCTAATAATGAACATAAACTGAGCTTAATAATGCGTGGACACCGACGTTACAAGAATTTCCTCGCAGAGCCGACTAGAGAGCCGAGCCCACTCTCAAACTTGTTTGACGCCAGTACATTGCTGCGCCTAATGACGGAACTGAAGCATAAAATAAAATTTCTCAGGCTTTTAGCTCAGGACTTTATCATGCAGCCAAATGCTTTGCTAATTCGATACCCGAAACCCAGGAGCGAATTCAAAGTTGACGAGCCCTTCGAGGCTATGGACTTTTCGGAGCAACAGGCTAGACTTTTTAGGGACGTGAATGATACACGTACCTGGGGGTATGCAACTGCCAAGGTTCGCAGCCAAAACCCCGAAAAGGAGAGGGTGACGCCTAACTCGGGTGTTGGTGAACACATTCGATGGATGAGAAGTTTAGGGAGCAAACACAAAGGCGAGGAAGTCAGAGACTGGCCTATGATTCAAATATGGGGCCGCGGCAATGGCGAATTCAGTTGGTATCAGAAAATTCTCGGAGACCCTAATGATGTAACCCTTCTCAAACGGTGTGATGCGGAAGTCGTTGACTCATCAAAGGTTAATATTGATGTCTTGCTGCTGATATTGAGCCACGGCTGGGTCGACAAAACCAGACTCCGACAGCTTCTAGACAATCGCGGCTCACTCCATCACAGTTCCACACAGTGGTTGGAGTCTTTAAGATATCTCGCTGCTGCCGCCGATGTGTACAAATTGATGCCCAGCGCGACTATCTCAGTTGGTGTCTTTTCCAAACCTCTAGTCGAAGCAATGTGGATGAAAGGACTTTCAACGAGCTCGAAGAGATCCAACCCGGGAACAGATACGCGCATTAAGGAGCTGTGGGACAATGGGTCATTTATTGCCCGAGCTTCCTTGGACCCTAGACAGCTTTTCAAGAGTGGTTCTGATCTATCACTGGGAGTAAACGGATTCCCTGGGATATACAGAGGACTATCTGAAAGAAATATCAAAGACACTTCTAGAGAGCATCATCGGAAGCGCATCAAATACGAAGCGGAAGTACCCGAGGTCAACTCAAAAGAACAGGAGTGGGAGCCATATTTCAAATCGTGTGAAAATAGGCTGCTAACCTATGAATTGAGTCGTCCCCAGACCTTTGCATGCATTGCAATGTTTGAAAACCGAGACGTCAATCTACACCCAGAAAGCCTGCAGAAAGTTATGGCCTTGTCAGCAGGCAACTCCATCTATGTAGCCATGCCACTGATATGTGATCCATTCGAGCGTCCAAAGGAGAACGAGGTAAAACACATAATCGGCAACATCGGTAAACCAGGTGTGAGTTTTATGATACCGCCTGTTCCTTCGAAGAGACGGGTAGTCGACGAATTCAAATGGAGAAACGCGACACATGCCCTATTTGATGGCCGATTGGACGATGCATTCAAAGACACTTCTCTTCATTTGTCTTTTACGAAATACAAACTACCAGTCAAGTTTTCTCATGGCTATCAGAGTGTTGAAGGCAACTTCGTTGAGACGCTCATCTCTGTCTTCGATAAGCAGGAATGGGTTGCAGATCTCGACATCTTGAGCGCAATTGACGAGTCAAGGTGGGAGCGTATGTCAAGTCCCTCAAGAAAGAAGTGTCGACACCAACATGGTGAGACCAAGCCAAGATTCAAACTGACGTCTATTGATTCCTGGGATGAGTTTTTGGATAGACCCTACAACTCGTGTATCTTCCGGGCCTCGAACAACTGGCTGGCCTGTCTGTCTGCTGCAGCACTGAATGCAAACTTGGGTTCCCGCACGATTGTTTTGGATACTTCTAAGAGTCCGTGCTGGGATTGCCTCAGCGATCTGTCAAGTAATTTATTAGACGATCTGTCAAGGGATCCGTCTGATGGTAAAGTTCCATTAATTATACACTGAGGATAACATAGCGGTAAAGTAAATCTACGAAAGCACTTTTCTTAGGGAAACTGTCGGGCCAGTTGGGTGAGGGGTTGCTAGTGACCGCCTACCGTAAAAAAAAAGTGCCCCTCCCCCGAAGATCGGAGTGCGGCAGAATTCTTGTCATTCTCGAGCTCGAAATGGTTGTTTTACTTGTACCTTTCCATTAGACACGATTCTTTCAGGATATTAGCTTGGACTACGCTTCAAAGGAACATCCGCTAGGAACACCCGCTAAGAGGCGCCTTTCCACTCAGTATAGATCCTGCTGTACTGCTGAAGCCGCCATGGGGCTTCCCGATCCCACCATCGGCCTCGATTGGAGCGGCTACATCGGCGCCATCCACGAGATATTCCACAAGAATGCTTTGAAGAATCCGGACGCGCCGTGCGTCACGGAAACGGCCTCCTCCACCACGCCCGAGAGGAGATTCACCTACAAGCAGATTTACGAGGCGTCCAACATCCTGGCTAACCAGCTCCATGACGCTGGCATCACCAATGGCGATGTTGTTATGATCTATGCCTACCGTTCCGTCGAACTTGTCATCGCCTTCATGGGAACCCTCGCCGCCGGTGCCACGATTACTGTATTAGACCCCGCGTACCCGCCGGCGAGACAACAGATCTATCTTGAAGTCTCACAACCGAAAGCCCTGATCACAATTGGCAGAGCCAGGGACGAGAACGGTGCTTTCGCGCCGCGTGTCCAGAAGTACATTGACGAGGAATTGAGTCTCAAAATACGAGTCCCCGAGCTACGGATGAGCGATGATGGCCATCTCACCGGTGGCGAAGTTGACGGAAAGGAAGTTTTTACCGACACTGAAAGCAAAGCATCAGCGCCTCCAGATGTTCTGGTGGGACCGGACTCTACGAGTATCCTGAGCTTTACCAGCGGCACGACATCCACACCCAAGTACGAGATCCAGCCATGCCACAGTTCGACCATTAGCTGACTACTTCCAGGGGCGTGTTGGGCAGACATTACAGCTTAACCAAGTACTTCCCGTGGATGGCCAAAACTTTCAACTGGACCTCGGACACAAAATTCGCTTGTCTAAGGTAAGCCTTATCAAAGATGATATCCGTCATAGCTCTGCTAACCAATGACAGTGGTATAAGCCATGATCCCATCCAGCGGGACATTTTCAGTCCGCTGTTCATGGGCGGAGAGCTAATTTGCCCTGCTCGCGAGAATATCGCCCACGAAAGGTTGGCTGAGTGGTTCCGCGACCACAAACCCAACGCGGTCCATTTGACGCCCGCGATGGGCCAAATCTTGGTCGGTGGTGCTAAGGCGGAGTTCCCCTCATTGAAGTGGGTTCTTTACGTTGGTGATATTCTAACCAAGAAGGATTGCGCTGCGCTCCGCAAGCTGGCGCCCAACGCGGAGATTTGCGCTGCGTATGGTACCACTGAGACGAGCCGCAGCGTATCATACTACCACATCAAAAGCCACGCCGAAGATCCGAATGCATTGGATCAATTTGGCGATATTGTTCCTGCCGGAAGGGGCATTGAGAACGTCCAGCTCCTCGTAGTCAACCGGGAAGATCCAACCAAGCTTTGCAGCGTCGGTGAGGTCGGTGAGATATACCTGAGAGCAGCAGGGTTAGCCGAGATAGGTCTCCCTCCCCTTGGTTTTTTTCTGATAGAGCCCTGCTAATACTTAACTTTACGGATATCTGAACGACCTGGAGAAAACCAAGGAAAAGTTCGTCGACAACTGGTTCGTCGACAACCAAAGGTGGGTCGAGGCTGATGATAAAGTTGCCGATAACGCCAATCAGCCCTGGCGAAAGTATTACAAAGGCCCACGAGATAGAATATACAGGAGCGGTGACTTGGGGTATTATTTGGACGAGTCTGGTAATTGTGCAATTACAGGCAGAGCTGATGATCAAGTCAAAGTCCGTGGCTTCCGTATCGAGCTCAATGAGATCGATAGCAACTTGAGAGGGCACCATTTAGTCCGCGAGTGTAAGACGCTGCTTCGAAGAGACCGAAACGAAGAGCCAACACTGGTCAGCTACATTGTGCCTGAACACCAAGAGTGGCTCAAGTGGCTAGCAGAACACGAGCTGGAAGACACTGAGGAGCTGGGTACCGAGATCGGACCCGTCATTGTGTATTCTAAGCGCTATCGACCAATGCAAACGGAGCTTCGGGATCATCTCAAATCTCGGTTACCAGTTCACGCTGTGCCGACTTATCTCATCTTCCTGAAGAAGATGCCTTTGAACCCCAACGGCAAAGTTGACAGCCCAAACCTGCCGTTCCCGGATGCGGCCCTGATCTCGGAAGAGGCTTCAGAGGAGGATCTGAAGAGATGGGAAACGCTCAGCAGCACCGAAAAGGAACTGGCGGAGCAGTGGGCAACACTCATCAATGGTGTAAATGCCAAGACTCTGCAGCCCGAGTCTGATTTCTTTGAAACTGGTGGGCACAGTCTGCTGGCCCAGCAGCTTCTTCTCAATATCCGCATGAATATGGGGACCAACTTGTCCATCAGCTCATTGTACTCGAACTCATCCCTCAGGGCTCTCAGCACACAGATTGACCGCCAGCGTGAGGGCAAGAGCGATTCGGGCGCGACAGAGGACGGCGAGGCTGCATATGCCCAGTCACTTGACAAGCTGCTCGGTAGCCTCGATGCCAAGTATCAGACGGCGGATCCTGCGGCACTCTCGCCGGCAGGCAAGACGACCGTCTTTGTGACTGGCGCCACGGGTTTCTTGGGCTCTTACATCGTCAAGGATCTGCTCGAGCGCGAGAACGTACACGTCATTGCCCATATCCGTGGAACCAAGGGCGTCTCGGCCGCCCTCGAGCGGCTCCAGAAGTCCCTCCGCGGATACAGTGTATGGCAGGATTCTTGGGCCACTAGGCTCAGCGCAGTCATTGGTGACCTGACACAGCCGCGTCTTGGACTTGATGACGACACATGGAAGATGCTTGGCGACGCTGTCGATGTGGTTATCCACAACGGCGCCCTCGTCCACTGGGTAAAGCAGTATAAGCATCTCGAGCGTAGTAATGTTCTATCAACAATCGATGCCCTGCGGCTTTGTAACCAGGGCAAGCCCAAGCTTTTCTCATTCGTTAGCTCAACAAGCGTCCTAGACACGGATTACTATATCAACCTGTCACAAGAGCAGACCAGCACTGGACAAGGCGCTGTCATGGAAGCAGATGACCTGATGGGCAGTCGCAGCGGTCTCGGCACCGGATACGGCCAGACCAAATGGGTAAGTAGTTTCCACAGGCCTCCTTTTGTATCATGTAACATGTACATTCTGACGGACCATAGGTATCTGAACAGCTTGTCCGCGAGGCTGGCAGACGCGGCCTCCTCGGATCTGTCGTCCGACCCGGCTATATCCTTGGAGACGCTGCCACCGGTGTGTGCAACAACGACGACTTTCTCATCCGCATGCTCAAGGGCTGTATCCAGCTGTCTAGCCGTCCACACATTATCAACACAATCAACGCCGTGCCTGTTGGTCACGTCTCTACTGTCGTCGTCGCAGCCAGCTTCAACCCCGTCCCAGCCCAAACTGTAAACAGCAACAGCGGCAGGGGCGACGTCGGTGCCCACGTTATCCACGTCACTGCCCATCCTCGCCTGCGCATGAACGAGTATCTCTCCATCCTGAGCTACTACGGCTACGATGTTCCCGAGGTGGACTACGACCATTGGAAGGCTCAGCTCGAGACCTTTGTCTCAGCAGGTCCTGTCCAGAAAGACGAGGAACAGAACGCTCTAATGCCTCTTTTCCACATGGCGACAAACAATCTTCCCACAAACACCCGCGCGCCGGAACTAGATGATCGTAATGCTGTTACTGTCCTCAAGGCCGATGCAGACCGGTGGACAGGTGTCGATGAGAGTGCTGGAGAGGGCATTAGCAGGGAAGCTGTTGGTCGCTTCTTAAGATATCTTGCTGAAACTAATTTCCTGGCGTGGCCAACAAAACGAGGTAGGGAGCTGCCGGCTATTAATGCTGATGTTATTGAGGCGCAGGCAAAATGGGGTGTTGGAGGACGTGGTGGTGTAGCATAAGAAGAGGGAACAGGGATAAAACCTCAAGTCTAGGTAAGGTAGTTGTTAGAAACATGTTGTAATATAGGCAGTAGTAGTCTGGATATCCCAGGAAAAAGTAAAATAGGCTAAATAAAGCAATAGCAAAGTGAACAAAGGCTTAATTCGTTTCATTATACAACACAGTAACTGGCCATAGTAAATAATAAAAAGTCAATTTAGTAAAGCACATGTTATTTGGTATTTTTTTGTATAATATTTTACATATTTAGCTAAATAGGTACCGTAATAGATACTAAGATACTATCTTTCCTATCATACAACAAATTCAGTCGCTTGTCGAGGTTGTATGGACTTGCGCAGGTTAACTGTTATGGGTATTTTTATTTTCTTTTTCCCTTCTCTCTTCCTATGATATCTCGTGGATTGGAAAGTTGTCATCAGCGGATTTCTTGACCCGCCGAGCACTCAGGATATCGGCCACCTTTTCAGCTGCGCCAATGCTTTTAATTTGTCCAAGATGAGCCCATGGGGCGTCCTGCACTGCTTCAATGTCGTTGAGAGATTTGGACATCTCCGTTGGACCAAACTCCCACACGTTTGCCTTCATACCAATACCATAAAACTGATGTTTGCGCAGATACGCCAGCCAAAGCTGGACCGTTTCGGGATCGCCGTCTTTGATCTGGATCAAGCGCCTCAGCGTTACACGCTCAAAGTTCTCCTGCGACTTCTTGAAGATGAAGTGACTCCTGGGCACGGTCCATCGCTCTGTGATTCGGGGTAGTGTTACTGGGCCCGAGGCGGGGAGGCCCAGGTAGTATGCGGCTCGCAGGGCAAAGTCGGAGAAGAATTGGAGGGGCTGTAAGCTGAATGATCGCAGCTGGAGATCGCATGAGGGGACGCCGTATTGGGCCTCGCGCTTCAGCGGCTTGAGGTGGATGGCTTGGAGAGAGCGTGGGTGTCGCAGCTTCGGCTCACTGTCGCGGGCTTCCTTTTTGGTTTGGATGGATGAGTAGTTTCTCGATAAAGGTTCGCTAATCAAGCACCTGAGCTTGTCAGTACCGTTGCAGCATTCGACAACACAGGTCTCCTTGTATGGACGTTGGTATAGTCAGTCTACTTACCCCAGTGCCGGGGTCTTCCTAGCGGCCCATGGCACAGCGGCCTGCAGTTCCAGAGTTAGCGGTTGCCAACGTCTCTTTCATGGCACCAATGGGTGTTTCTGTACCTGGAGATGTGATAGCAGCTGCGGGCTCTGGCGTAACATATTTGCTCTGTTGTCGGCTGTGCAAATCGCAAGGCTGGCGGCGATAGCGGATGCGGCCGTAAAAGAATCTGCCGCTGAGGTCCAATTGGAGTGGGGCCGGCCTCAGCAGCGGAAGACATCAGAGCATTCTAGCGGCGGGCTTGGCTACAAACGGCAATCTGGAGCTGCTGAGCTAACAGCCTTGCGACTTGGAGTTCGAGACGTATAAAAGAAGATAATTTGCATGTGATGACTGACATGACGCTAATTGGGATTATTTTCAAGTTAGGAAGAACCAATTCTCATTAATCACTAAGATTTGAAACTGGCTAAGTGTGTTGAATGTTTTTGTGTATGGGGCACCTAGGTACTCGATCTGTCGAGGTATTCGTGGGTGGCTGTGGTTTTAGCTGATACGATTAAACTTCAACCTCTGATGGAATATTTCCATGCTGGTCCATCCTCCATCATTGTTGCTACCAGCATGATAAACCTCAACACTCAATGACCATGTCGTCCAATCTGGGCATGGATGACCCAACCGCCTTGTAAGTGCATCAGTGTAACCTTGCGAGCGCTGCGAATGGCAAAATCACTAGACTAAGCTCTATGACTGACGCTTGTAGTGGCAATCCGTCCGATTCCGATTCGGACTATGAGGAGCTTCAAGGCGATATTGCCAAGTTTGACCAGTCCGTAAGAGAATTCCTGGATTCTCAACAAGGACGCTCAGAAGCGCCCCTTCCGACGCGTGGAGTCTTCAGAGCGCGCGGAGCTCGAGGCCCTCGCAAAGCTGCCAAGCCTCGCGGAGACATCACCGCTCGATTGGCCAAGGTCAACCAGGCATTTCTCGGCGGAGATTATGAAAAAGCCTTGGATCTAGTCTCTGAAGTCATTCGAATCAACGCCGAAACCCATCAAGCATGGACGGCGCTGTCTTCCATCTTTCGCGAGCAGGGCGAGAATGCCCGGGCGCTGTCTGCCATGGTGTATGCTGCGCATCTTCGGCCCAAGAATGTTGCTGCGTGGCTTGAGTGCGCGTCCTTTGCGCTGGATTTGTTACACGAAGATGAGGCGGGCAATCTTCACACTGCGCGACTCTGCTATTCCGCTGCTCTCAGGGCAGATCCCACGAACCTAGATGCTAGACTGGGCAAAGCTTCTGTATGCCATCGACAGGGCCATCTAGCAGCCGCTATATCCGAGTATAATATTGTCCTCAAACATCATCCATATGACCTCGACATTGTGCGGAAGCTGGCAGAAGCCTGCATTGACAATAAAAATGCTGAATCTGCTGTTCCTGCCGCCATCATGGCATACCGGCGCTATTTTGACTATGAGATGGGCAATTCCCCAATCTACGGACCGGACGGCCCATGGCACGATATCGGAATCTATGTTGAGCTCATAGCCTCAACTGGCGCATTTGCCGAAGCTATTCACGAACTCAAGGCGTTATCAAGATGGCTTGTAGGCCGCATCCAAGAACAATATTGGGACCAGTGGCAAGTGGACGACTGTGAATGGGACGATGATGACGATCGCAGGAGTCATGTACCCCATTTTCAAGGCTCCCTATTTGGCCCAGAACTCTATGGCCATGCTCTTCCATTAGACCTTAGGGTCCGGCTGGCAATATATAGATTAAGGCTGGGAGAGGAAGATGAGGCTTTTGTAAGCAACAGCTCCCCTGAAAACTAGCTTTATAAGCGTAGTAAACATACTCTAACCAGTAAACCGACAGAGACACTTGACCTGGCTGGATCCAGATCACCCTCGCACCATTGATTTTTTAGCAGAATTCCCTTTCGTCTCGTATGATCTTGCGAGCGAACTCGCCAAGTATGATCAGCCACAAACAGCTATTAGGTATCTCGAGCTGCTTCGGGCTACTACCGAAGAGCCTAATGCCGTTCTTTTGGTTCTACTGGGCCGCTGCTATCAGGCCACTGGACTGCAGTCTACTGCGGAAGAGTGCTTTCACGCGGCAATTGATGCCGAAGAGTACAACATCGACGCTCGTATCGAACTGGCCAACATGTATGAGAAAGCTAGAGAAGACGAAGAAGCCCTCATTCTTGCTGCGGAAGCAATGGCTCTGAAAGAAGCTCAAGGAGAGCCAGCTCTCCACGGGCCCCTAACAAAAGAGCAGCTTCGCAAGTTCTCAATGAAACCGGATCGTCGTCTGCGAGATGCGGGAGCTTCTCGAGCACGGGCAGAGCCTCGACAGCCCAAACCCAAATCTGCCCAAACAGCTCGTATCTTGCCTAGGAGATATCGCGCAAAGCGTTTTGCAAATCCAGATAAGCGCCGTCAAGACGAGCGATCGCGCGCAATCAAGCTGTCGCAGCAATATGAACTCGTCCGTGGCCTGAAACAGCAGATCAAGTCTGGTTCTAGCGATCTCATACCGGTCTGGATGGAATCTTGCAGGGAGCTTGTCGACGATTTTCGATCGCTCAAAAGATTCTATACATGGGACAAGTATCTCCATTTTCTGGGCAAGAAGCAATTGTTGGAACAGGCCGCGAGCGCAGAAGCAAATACCGAGCTGTCGCAGATGTTTGAGCGTCTTCAACGATGTACGTACTATGCTCCTCCTCTCTGCTCTGCTTTTCTTACGATTACTTTCGTTGCTAGTGTATTTATGACGACTAACAAAATAACTTCTTTACAGCTCTTGCGCCTCAAGGAGACTCAATACCGGGACCAGCTTTCGATAACCATCAAGGAATATCATTTGACGACTGGCTCGATCTGTTTCTCGATTATGCCATTGGCCTATCGCTTGTACATCGCCGCGAAGAAGCATATCAGGTGTGCGAATCCGCAAGAGACTCGACCGTATTCCAGTCGCCCCAACACAATTTTGTCATCCACATGGCCTGGAGTGGTATGTATAAAGCGTCTCTTATCATATTTGGTCGTACCAAGGTCGTGTTAACCGAAATAGTTTGTGCAATAAATACAAATGACGAAGAAAAGTGTATTACAATAGCTCGTCACTTGATGAGAGATGGCGGAATATCTGACTCCTCTCGGATGTTTGCCTTGCTCTCCAAGCTTTGCCAGTCTCCTGTTTCCTGGTACACCTCTGGACCGGCCCAAAAATTCATCTTGAGGCAGATCAAAGCCATAGACGTGAGCTACGAAGCCACGGCGAAGAATGCCGCTGGGAAACCTGATTTCGATCAAAGCATAACAGCCGCTGCAAAGCTAAACATGGACATATGTCTCTTGATGCTATACGGCCACATTCTATTCACATCTACGAGCTACACGTACGCGATAGGTGAGTGTTTGAGAGCCAAGCCAGATTGTAGCCAGCGGAGAAGTTAGTTGACCGTAGTTTAGGATACTTTTTGCGTGCCTGGTCACTGGACCATGACAATCCGATGGTCAACTTGAGTCTAGGTCTCGCATACGTTCATTATGGCCTGAAACGGCAGTCAACCAATCGGCAATATTTGCTTTTGCAGGGCCAAGCATTCATCGGCAACTACGTGCAATCAGGGGGAGGTGAGCCACAACGGCAAGCGGAGCGATATTACAATGTGGGCAGGCTCTTTCAACTACTCGGAATTGGATATTTGAGCTTGCAGTATTACACGCAAGCCTTGGAAGCAAACAAGGCGGCGGGCGGCAAGAAGCTGTTGAAGGATATCATCATGACGAACCAAATCATATCCTTGCTATCTACGAATCACAAGGCCTTGGCACATGAGCTTCTAGTAAAGAACATGAAGCTATAATAGTGATAGCTGGCAATAGGAAAATAAATCATGATATTCACGTTTCGCGTTGCTCCTCCTAGATTCGTTTATGGGTCATCAGAATGCAAGAATAGACAGGAAAAATCATGGTTCCTCGTTCGTTGGTAGTAGTTCTTGGAATCTTTCGGTGTTGCCATTCACACAAAGAGTCATCACTGGTTGTTTGGACATCGGGCACCGACCCCAGAAAGAGTGCACGTAACTTTGCAACATACCAGACAGCCGATTCGTCTATCCGGTGCTCATATTAAGAGGAAACTCAAATCGATATTTCAGCATATGGTGATGCATTTCCTATTAGCCGATGAGGCATTCAAATTCCTGCGCCAATCGCGTCTAATAATGGGCCATTGGCCCTGAAACTTTGCAAAGAATCCCCTTTTTGTGTTCGTTCAACAGATTTTGCTAATCAGAATACACTCATGCCGTCTCGCGCTTGCCCTCCTTGAGCTCCTTCTGTTAGAAGTGGTTAGTATTCGCTGTGTTCGATTGTTGTGGGATAAATTGAGAATGTCGTACCAGAGCCTTCATGGTGCCGTGAAGAGCATGTCTGTGGTTTCGTCGGAACTTGGGGTCGGTTCCGTTGAGGGAAGGGTATCTGGAAGTCTTGGGCTTCTTGATACTACGTGGGGGAGTTAGCGGACGGAACTTTCTTTGCGAATCTTTAATAATTGAAGACCAACCCGTTACGGTGAGCCTTGCGGCTTTGGTTGTGCTGAGACGAGTTCTTTGACTCTAGATTGCTCGAAATATTAGCATTCTGTCGTGCAAAATTTATATCGATCGGGTTCGGGGTCGTGGCGGGCAAAAAAACTCACTGGCCATTGCTGCTGTGGTTGACGATGCTGGTCCGGTGTGATTTTGCAAGTCGAGATTCAAGATCGTGCGGAAAAGTGAAGAGTGGTCCAGCCCTAGTGTGTGCGAGGAGGGGAATTTACGGCGGGTAAGCGAGGGAGGTACCTTTTGTTAGGCGGGGAGGCTAGTGTGGGAGCGAGTTTTCGCGTGGTGGCACTAGGACGAGGTACAACTCCAAGGCCCCAGTGTTTCTGTTTCTGTTATTTGATGTTCTATTTCTTAAGAAACAAACATGAGATGGGATACATATATCACTAAGTAATGCTTGAATACTGCTATTATTACTCTTTATATCTGCCACGCCATATTCCCTTTTCTAATGTTAAATAATAGCATATGTATCACCTATTCTAATAGATGGTTCCTCCATACTAAAAACTGCAGCACGTGTATTCTTACTCCGGCTAGTAACTCTTCATACTTGTACTGCCCAATGCGGTAAGTACGACTAATAGTGCTACCACTTTCATCAGCTAGCAGCACCCAATAGCAGCGCCAGTCGCCATTAGCCATACATGCTACGGCGTAATAGGTAGGCAGGCATACCGGTAGGCACTTTAACCAGGCCTGGGCCGAGAGCAAATCCGTGATTGCATCCCCTACTCTCGGCATCCTTAGTCCGTGCTTTCTCTTCTGCACGATCCTTCTTCCTCACGGGTCTCATCCCCTTACGATCTCTCCTAGACAGCTGATCGGTCGCTGGATTTGATTTGATTTGATTGACTTAATTGTGTTGCCTGCCTGGACGCAGACATCCCATTTTGGTTAACGACTCTTTATTTGCCTGTGGGTATCTATCTGCGTCTTCCTACAAAGCCTCCTGGGAGCGCCCAGCTGCGGACTTTACACGAGGCCCGAATGCTAACGCGCGACATTTGCCAGAGGATCATGTTTTAACTCTTCGTCATCATTTATTTGCCTCGCCTGCGGTTTGCCAAACCGTCTCTGCTCAGCTGGATACTGCAGAAATAAATTCGCCAACTGTTCTCCCGTCTTTAGCCCCTCTTCTCTCTCTCTCTCTCTTTTTTTTCTTAACTACCTACTCTGCTCTTCACCTCGTCTTGACCCGGCCGAAGAAGCATGCTCAATATGTCTGGGAGCCACGTCGCCGGAAACCGCAACAGCACCCCTGAAGTCAATGCCACTCCTTCTCTAAGACCGCCGTCTTCTCGGGCAGTTGGCTCTGGCAGCTCGCTGCGCGCGTCTGCCGATATGGCGGCCATATCAGGCACCTCGTCGGCCAACCGCATCAGGCCGTCCTCCGACTTCTACGGCCAGCCACAGCAGGGCGGCCTTGGCCCTGCCGGCCTGGACATCGATTCGCAGGACAAGATCGCCCAGCAGTGGATTGCGGACATCGACCAGTATGAGACGACGCTGGAGGAGATGGCTGCCGCCACGCTTGACCAGGACTTCAAGGACGAGCTCAGCGCCATTGAGCAGTGGTTTCGCGTGTTGAGCGAGGCTGAGCGCACGGCCGCTCTGTATGCCTTGCTGCAGCAGACTACTCAGGTCCAGATCCGCTTCTTCATCCAGGTCCTCCAGCAGATGGGCAAGAACCATCCCATGTCTGGTGTTTTGTCCCCCGCGACCTTTGATAAAGGTAAATCCTTCTTGCAGAATCGACCCACGAGTGTTCCTTGCTAATGTTTCCGCAAGATCCGATGTCCAGTCGGCTCAGTGATGCTATGAACAAGCTCAATGTCGACTCGGCCCGAAACTCGTTCGCTCGCAACTCGGCCGTGTCATCGACCAAGCGACACTCTGGTCTTGACGCTTCCACGATCAACGCCATGTTCCCCGACGCCGCTGCCGCTATTGCAACTGAAAAGGCAAAGTTCACTCAGCAAACCGGGAACCCGCCTTCGTCGAACCGTAACAGCTTGGCCCTCGACCCACGAACCGCAATGGCTGGACCTAATATTGCAGCCGCCCCTCAGGAATCTAGAGAGGGCAATGCTGCCTCAGCGGCGTCACCGTGGGCCAGCGGCGGAGATGCAGCGGCGTCTGCCAAAGCAGGCTCGTCCCAGACTCCCATGGGCCAATTTGTCCAGCCTCCAGCATCTGCAGGGCTACGATCACCACGGCCGCCGCAGCTGACTGGCAATTCCAATCTTCAAACGACCACTTTGACGGCTCGGGACAAGACTCCAGCTGATTTACCTCTCCTATCCCCATATGCGAATGGTGGTGGCAGCTGGGCCTCCATGGTTAATACTCCAATGGCGCCGACATTCAACACCGGAAACTCTACTGGCCAGGCTGACATGATTGCCAACGCGACTGCAATGAAGCTGGCTGCACTCTCTACAGTCAACAATCGTTTCGCTCTCGATGACGTTCGCAAATATAGAAGGGCTAGATCTAACGATGCCCCGGGCAATGCACACAACCAGATGCCACCTACTCCCTCGCAAATCAACATTCCCAGCGCCAACGTCGTGATGATCAACGAGCACGGGCAGGTCATGACTCGTGATCAACTAATGGCGCTCCAAGCTCAGCAGGGCCTCAGCTTTGGAGGACAGCGATCTCGTCCCAGCTCTCCGGGTCTGCCTCTGCAGGCTGGGATGGGCCCCATGTCGCATTTCACTTCGCCTCAGCATAACGGCTTTCTCAGCGCATACGATGGCTCTGGTTTGATGTCTGGCGGCATACCGCCTGTCGGCTTGGGGCAGCTAGGAATCAACACTCACGAAGGCTACCTCTCAGACCACTCTGACATGGCCCGAGGCCGTTCACCAAGAGGAAGACGAGGAAGCTCCAAGCCGCCTGAAGATCCCACCGATCCCACTCTTCTTCAAGATATCCCTAGCTGGCTCCGTAGTCTGCGACTACACAAGTACACGGATAATCTGAAGGATATGAAATGGACGGATCTGGTCGAATTGGACGACAAGGCCTTGGAGGACCGAGGCGTAAATGCTCTCGGAGCGCGCCGCAAGATGCTCAAGGTCTTTGAACAAGTCAAAGGTGAGTGACTAGCAACCTGATATTTCCCCTGAGCCTACCCCTCCGAATGCTTTTATATGATACTAACAAAAAGTCAATAGAAGCCAAAGCAGAAGGCAGACTATGATTAGATCAAGTTGGTGTAACGCAGTATGACGGCATGAGCGCTGGCTACTTATTACTAAAGTTTGTATTAAGGAGTTATAATCACGAATTATACACTACGAAATGGTATGACGAGAAGAAGAATATGGTATCATCACAAGATTTTAATAAACATTACATATAAATTGCAGATATGGCTTGCATCATAACAAAAGTTTATACACTCTGGGATGGAGGCACAGAAATAGTATTAGATGTTTTATTTATTTTTTTGCTCTATTTTTCAACCATAAAATAGTTGGTCAACCAGATGAAAAACTCCATTATTGTCCGGGTATCATGTCAAGATTTAGGTCTTGGGGCCTTTGTTCCTCTAATTCCTCTGTCGTCGTTTGGAAACTACTGATTTGTAGAATGCTTTGCGTCCTGACCTCTTCCTCTCCTGTATGTCGGAGTATTTGCCAGCAAGCTTGTTGTCATTATGTGCAACCATGACGCCCTCTAGCAGTGTCTGCTTTCTCTCTTTACGGCCAAGTCTTGCGCTTGATGGGTCCATTGGACTGGCAATGATCTTGCCCACCTGCGAATATACGGGGGCGCTAGCTCGGAGGTTTTTTCTCTGGTGTTTAGGGTCTAGGACATTTCGCATGCGCAAGAGTTGCCAGTCTCTCTTGAACTCTGGCGTCATGTCGGTTTTGGGAAGATCAAACCAATCAGCCCCTGCTGTGTTCTGTTTTTTTACGTTAGCGATGAAAAATCCTCGTACCCGTTGCGTGAAGAGGTAATGAGTGTAAAAGGGGACTTGAGTCGCTTGGTATTCAGAGTAACTATGATGATAAAGAAATCAGGAGCCACGGGACGATAGCCCAAGACGGACGTTGTCCCGTGTCATTGTGCCTTGCGGCTAACTTTCATCTTTATACCGGCAATCTCTTGTGAACGAGGAGGAAGGAATCTTGTTTCTTGGGCTTACCTTACCCTTCCGCTGTGCATCCAACTTGGGCTGTGGCACGCGGACTTGAGCCAATTCTGGCGTGGGAGCTGCTACGGCCTTGACAGCATCCTCTTCTCCCGCTGGCTTGGCCGTCGAAGCTGTTGAAGCTTCTTTGGCGACTATGCGGCCACCGCTGAGGCGCTGCTCGGCTTGCTGTAGGAGCTCCTGGATGTCATTGTCGGCAAAATTAGCCATAATATGACTCTGACTCCGCGACAAGGAGATCAATTGCCGGGTCTTTGGGAGCAAAAGCGCTGGAGGGAAAAGTTTCGAAAGAATATAACCCTGGTTTTCTGTTAAAGAAAAAAAAAATGCTGGTGATATGCAGAGAAGTGGATTAATCCCATTACAAGAATTTTTTTCAACCAGCTCCCCACCATCACCACTCAACCGATTATGTAATGCGGCAGATTGCGGGCTTGGTGGGAAGTTTTATGCAACTATCCAGAAAGCTAGGCAACATGCCGCCCTAGCTAGTTCCGGTTAGCGATAGCTGCCCAGCGAATAAGCTGCTCCAGTCGTGAAGCAGCTCTGACAACATCATCCAAGGTCGAGCCCAATATCAACAACGCGATCTGCCTGTTACACCGATAACGCGCGCCTGCTGCACCTGTTGGGAATTTTTGCTGATGCAGTTAGCCTGAGTCTCGCCGGTAAACAGAGTCACCTTTGCGTACGTATATCCTGCCTGTAATGAATGAGTTATCGATGCCGGCTTCTGATGCGATCTAGTAGTAGGTAGTAGCTTGCTTTGCTGCACCACCAACCTCGCTGCTTCATCTGCACAGCGTTCAACAATGGAGTCGCAAAACCAGTCTGCGCCAACCCACCCGTCACATAACCGGCCGGCACCCGTCTACGATCCCACACAAGGAGGACACTATGGTTTGTAGCTCTTCTCTCGCTGAGCGTCTGCTGCTGAAATGCTAATGCGCCCCGCATAGGTGCCTGTGCTGCTGTTCGTATACTTGCTTCAATGGTCTGTGTGGCCATGCCATCCTTGCTTGCTAACAACAGCTGCAGCTTGCCTCGCAAGGCTTTGCGCCGGCCGAGCTATACACCGGCCCCTGGGCAAATGTTTGTTTCTCACTCCCTGTGCCTCTGCTCTGCGCTTCTGATGGCTGACTGCTGGGCGGCTTCTAGGTTCACCAAGGACTTACAGGACAGTACAAGGACATCTTAACAACCTACTGGCAACAGACAATCAGCCACCTGGAAAGCGATACTCACGATTACAAGATCCATCAGCTGCCCCTTGCACGTATCAAAAAGGTCATGAAGGCCGATCCAGAAGTCAAGATGATTTCCGCCGAAGCACCGATTCTATTCGCCAAGGGCTGTGACATCTTCATTACGGAACTCACTATGCGCGCATGGATCCATGCAGAGGAGAACAAGCGCCGCACGCTGCAGCGGTCCGACATTGCCTCGGCACTTGCTAAATCCGACATGTTTGATTTCCTCATCGACATTGTTCCTAGAGAAGAAGCTACAGCACACGCCAAAAGAACCACCACTCAGCCCTCCGCCACGCAGCCGGTGCCCGGCGGCGCCCAACCACCAATGGCCGGGCACCCAGGCATGGCTCAGGCGCCTGGCCATCCGTCTGGCCACCCAATGGCCACCGCAGGTTACATGGACGCGCATGCGCTCGGCTCTGAGCAGGACTACAGACAGCCCCCCAACATGTATCCTGGCCAGGTTCCCCAGGGCCCTCCCGCTGCCGCCTATGGACAGGCCCAGCCACAAACGGCCATATATGGCGAAATGGAGGGCATGTATCCATACTCAACAATGCAACCGCAACAGGCAAGTCAACTTCCTGACGCAACATGACATGACCCTGCTAATGGTTGATAGGCACCAATGCAGTCTGAAGAATTCGAATAGAACTCGCTTCAGTTTGAACCGGCAGTTGACGAAAAGCCACCAGCATGGGACCAATGACATGACAAAGTTCGTTGGATCTAGTCATATTCTGCCTACCACCTGGTGATGGGAGGAATCTCCAGACGGACAAGTTATCAGGCATATCTTGCGACCTAGAGACACATTTAAACAACAGTTTGCTTCATTTCATGATGGCGAAACGAGACAGATTGGAAAGCGGCGCAGTTCTCGCCGAAGGTTGTGCGGTAGGAGTCAGCCTACAACGTATGTTAGCTCTTTTGTGTTTTGGGTATATTTTGTTTTGTTTTCAATTGTACGGGTCAACACGTACTTTTCGAGTAGCATCGGCCCATTGAGGGGGTCCACTCGGCCATATTTCTTGTTGCGGATTGAAATATCATAGAACTCGTCATGGTTATCGGACTGCATCAGATTTACAGTTTGCTGAAGTTCATCGAGGTTTTCACGTAGCATCTGTCCGTTTTCTAAGCTCCCCACAAAGTCGGTAAGGTAGGTGACGTCTTGTGCCAAAGCTGAGACTCCATGACCGTTAATATGTCGAACTTCCGATGAAAGGGGCAAGGCCTGTTTTGGTCAGTAAACCATGAAGTAATCTAGAGAATTTTAAGAGGAAATAAAGAGACGGAGAGACTCGATAGGCGGCTTACCAAAATTTTCTCGGCTGCGTGGCTCAGAGCATCAAAATAAATCAATTCTTTAATTTCCCTAGGCAGCCCCAGAAGCGTAGAATTCATGATGTTGGACAGATATCGAGTAAGAGTTTGCATGTAATTGCTGGGCTCCGTCTGCACTGCATTTGCCAACCTGTGCAATTGGCATGATTAGCTCCTGTAATCAGTTCCTTCAAGCAAAGTCTTCTTACCAGTCGTATTCTGCCGTATCCACAAGATCGTCAATTTTTGAGTTGACTAGCTCGAATATTCTTTTTTCGGCAGTCTTCTTGTTGTTGCGGAATTCCTCGGTCGCATTCAATCTCAAAGGACCGCCCGCCGAAGTGGTGGATCTTGCTCTGATCAACAGCTGTTCTAGCTCGCGGCACGCTATCTCAAAGTGCTCTAAATTGATGAGAATCTGCACAATCTGTCCCAAATATTGAGAACTCAGACGCTCGACAAGAGACTTGCAGACTTTCTCACTAAGAAGCTCATCTAGAGACTGTTTCATAGTCAGCCGCCTATTTCACTAAACTGAAGCATAAAGAGGGGAGCGTCAAGACCTTTCGTAGCGTTTCATCAATAATATCTGAGTGTTGGAAGTGGTCATCGAGAAAGAAGTAGAACTGATTCAGAAAGTTGCGGATGTCGATACAACAGAGGGGGTACATCTGAGAGAATGGTAAAACACATGGGAATCTACATATCATCATCAGCATCTGCGCATCTTGGAGGAGTGGGATAGACTCACGTAAGTTCCTCCGTAGGTCGATCTGGTGTGAACCAGCTGACATTGATCACTTTCTCGTAGTCGCTCAGCGAGTTGATAGCCATTGGCATGTAGTCGTCGGTGGAAACAATCTACTCAGTTTGTGATGTTGGAAAAATGAATATTCACTTCGGAATAGGGATGAAAAGAAAAGGAGAGGGGGGGAAGTAACCATCCGTACTTACCTCTTGAAAGTCTTCACTGAATCGACGCTTCAGCAGCTGGGCATATTTGTCGAAGAGCTGTAAGAGGAAATTATCAAGAGTAGAGACGGAGTATCCCCAGCCCTAAACGCAGTCAGTGATTGTCAAATTAACACATTTTTTGTCTTTCTTTTCTTTATCGTTTCATCTGTTTTACACGGGTACATGCTTACTTCCATGGTCTGAATGAACATGGCAATAAAGCCTTTGATTTTCAGTAGCACTTCGGCATTATCGATGCCTGTGAGCGCTTTCGTTGTGATGCCTATAGCTGCAGTGCACATGGAGTCCCATAGTTCTTCTACCTGTTGTTTTATGTTAAACCAAAACTGATTACTTCGAAATTGGAATCGCAGAGACTCACATCAACCACGGAGCGCAGATAAGGCGAGCGCGCCATTGTTGCCTTTTCTATAATTGCGAACCCAGCTATTCCCTCTAGTAAGCTGCTAAGAGATGATTCATCCTCAGCTAGCAGATCAATCGAAGTCGGGATAAGAAGATCTTTTTGTTGACGCCTAGTAGAGGCGTATTCCGATCTAAACCGGTCGCTATGTCCAAGAGCATCGTGGATATGAAGAGCTTCGAACAGCGGCGTAAAATCAACCTGCAATTCTTCGTTGTCGAGCACGTCAAATTCTTCGTTCTCGTCCGAAATAAGCTCAATTGAAGAGTTTAGCTTGAAATTTTCCAAGAACTTCTCATTCTCGATTCGCGCCCTCTGCCGCGACCTCCGCATCTCGGTATGATAAAATGCGACTTCTCCCAGAAATTGCGAGGTTTCACGGATCCGAAAAAGCCAGGTATTCAAGTCAGACATGACCGCTTCAGAAATTGCCCTCCGCGAGGCAGGGAGGGACTTCTGGATGACATCCGCCAAACGATGCTGGGTCGCATACCGGTTCTGAAGGATAGAGACCAGGTGTTCGTTCTGCAAGTCTTCCAGCGACTTCAGGGCAGAGTAGTACTTTTTCCGGCGTACAAGCTCGTGGGAGTGGTTGACGGCATGCAGCACCGTAAGAGACTCGCGGAGGGCATCTGCCGCGTCAGCAATATTCTGGCGCACAGCCTTGGTGTTGACGAGGGCGCCTTTTTGCTCAGCCAGCTTCTCAGTGCTGGCTTGAATCGACTGGTTGAGCTTGAGAATCTCGGTCGTGAGAGTGACGGTCCCCTCGCGGACTTCCTGCAACCTGTGGACCGAGTCCAGAAATTCTTCGTGCTTGGTCAATCCGATTCGCTCGATGTCTGCCTCGCGGTCTTCGGAATAGCGAGACAGGGACTGCAGCAGAGCTGGCGTCCGCCGCGAGTTGGTAGCATCTTTGAGCACAGGTATGAGGTGGTCAAGGTAGTCGGAATCAGAGGTTGACAGGATGATCTAGCACTTTGTTAGGCTGGGCGGCTGGAGAGCAGTATATGATGGAACCAACGTGAGGTACAGCAGACGTGTAGTCGTCTAGAGCACCGTGCCTACGAGGCATTGTTGCATAGTGGCTCCGGGATCACGTCTCTGTAGTCTGGTAAGTCTGGAATTAGGTAGTCGCGCAGGTAGAAGCGGACAAGATCAACGAAAGGCTAGGGCGAAGATGCGAATGCAGATGCAGATGCAGATGTTCTCCCGCAGTGACAGACAAGCTGGTACGGAGCTTCGGCGCTAGGTCCAGACCCAGCATTTTTAAGGTGGGTTGAGATGGCCTCGGGTGCCCCTGGCCGGACTAATTTACCTTGAGGAATGCATCCCAAGATGCGCTTCGGTTTAGATGGCCCTGTTTTAGAAGAGCATTTTGCTAGTGATATCCAATTGATCTCAGACATATCATAGATTTGCTGCTAAAGCTACACATATTACAGCATAAGTGAGGGTTTTCCCATTGCAGTCCCTATTCAGGGTCCATCTCGATTGCTTCATTGTGCTCAGAGATGTGCTGCCGCCATTAGCGCTTGATTAGCTGCAATACAGCGCCAGGGATCCCACATCTTAGGGGGCCGTGCCGTGCTATCTGTACCTGCTAGAAGGTACCCCGCGCTCTGCCTCCGGTCCCTAAATTCGACCATGGCCTCATCTCGTCCACGTCCTCGTCCAACCAGCTCGCCCGATCCGAAATCTCCAGGTCGCCGCCATGTCTGGAGATTCAAGCCTGGTGGGCTGCTTGGTTGAACGGCTCTCTAGCAGGGTGAGCACTAGACGTCCATTCCAGCCCGTGGAAACTCTAACGTCGCGAATGCCGGCTAATCTAGATTTATACGCTCTTGCGCTACGCATAGCTACCGCACGTCACCGGAACGAGCAGCCCAAATCCCCTGGAGGATGAAGTGCTGCATATCACGAGGTCAACCCTCGTGGACCTCAGCAAGGCGTTCATCGACACGATCCTCGAGTCCCTGGTGGCATTGCTCGAAGATCTCGCGCGTCCCTACCACGTCGTCTCGGAACACCCAAGCCTAGTCTTGTCTTCGGAGCTCTTCGTTTTAAGCCTTGCAGCAGACTGCTGCTCTGCCCATTGGGCCGTACAGCCCAATTCTCGCAACAGCGGCACAGCTTTGCCGTCTTTTACTCTGGGAGAGAGGCTTGTTTTTCGAATCTTCGACGCGCTCAAGGATCTGCTGGAACCGATATCCGAAAATTATATGCTCTCGGCGCAAGCTCTCCTGGACCAGAGCCCCGAGCCCGGTGCCAGTGTGGCTTTCTCGGCCAGTGGAACGCCACAAGATACTCTTTACGATGCCGCCGACACCAAAAACTCCCTTACTTCGTACTTGAAGGAGGTCGAAGCTCATGTCAAAGTGCTCGTGGGATATGTCACAGCGTCCAGCTGGTCCCATTCATTTAGCTACCTCAAGAGTGTTATATACAGTGTCCGCGTTGCTGCGGCGGCAGATACAGGCCCAGAATCCGGGGGCAATCAAGAGTCAGAGAGAGGTTCGCTCATCATTGTGCAGCTTGTTTCCTCTTTCTGGGTTGATAGTGGCAGGCTTGGCTCCATCATTCAGGAGTTTTGTTCGAGCTATCTTCACTTTCGAAAGTCATATCAGAATGCTGTCGCTGCTGCCATACCATTATTAATATCCCGATGGATTGATCGGTATCCGCAAGAATTCACACACCTCCACCGCCTCCATAGGCGGCTTGATGGAGGCGCAGACACTCTTTTTGACATGACACAAACCGTGACTGACGCGAGACGCAAAACGCTTCTCTTTCCTCTTCAGACGACTCTCCTTTTCCTTATGCCCGATGTTTTCGAGGTTGCTAGTAACATGAGAGAGGTTAGGGGCGGCAACATCATGAAGAAAGTGTCCTTTCTCGATGGGTTGCGTAAAGCCATGAAGAATGGAAATGAGCAAGCAGGATACTGTGTCATCTCTTTGCTCCGTGCTGCTCGCCATTTTAATGCAGAGAGCGACTCTGCCCTTGTCAGTTATGCAATGGATGTGCAGGATGAGGTGCGGGATGCAGTCTTTCGGCATTCTGCTACAGGCTCGCTCTCAGCCCAGTTTGACCACAATATGATCACTGCTGCTTTCATTACTTTGGCACATCTAAACTTGGACGTGTGCATTGACACTGTCCTCGATACGTGTATCTCACCTTCATCGCCATACAGGTTCAAAGTTGCAGTCATACAAGCATGTTGTCATCTTGCGAACTTACCAGAGTCTTCCAAGTACAATGAACTATTCAACGATGCACTACCCTTCATCCAGTCACAGCTAAAGGTTTGCCACCTCTTGTTATCTCCCACGGTGACGGTACTGACTGCTACTAGGCTTGTGTTGCTGCTCAGTGGGACTCGGCAGCTATTCTCAGTAATGAGGTCATAAACATAGCACGCAGCATCCTCAAGTTTCTAGGCGCTCTGCCTACACCATTGCTGAATGAACTGACTCGCCAATCCCCGACAATTGATACTCTGGGACCATTTATATTCACTGTAATATCCTCCAACAAGACCATTTGCGAGACAGCAACCGAGGTTGCCGAGCGACTCTTCGCAGAACACCCAGATGCTATCAAGGCATTTAATGAGCACAGTCATGGCGAAATAGTTGAACTGCGGGAAACGTTCTGGACTCGAAGGTAAAATCAAGCGCACATCTTGCTCGATATAAGCTAATACTCCTTTTAGCTCCAAGGTCATATTGGAATTATGTGAACGAATGGTTCACCCTCGGCTTCCTGAACTGACGACACTGCATGATTACCTGAAAGCTCGTCTTACCATATTAAAGAATATACCGGTAAGACTTCTTACCTCATTGCTCCGTAATCCCTTGAGTTAATAACCATCTCCATAGGAATTGACTCGACTTCCTGACGAACTCCCTGATATGGTAGCCGCATCGTCAAAATTGGAGACTGTTCTCTTAGTATCTCTTTGCTCCGCAGATATTGACGTTTGTCAGCTTGTGACGTCCTGCATTGGCCTGTTTCTCGCAGAATGTACTTGCATCGGTGAATTCGCTGAGTCTGTCAAATCATCAGCTTCCGTTCTTCGTAACGGCGACATTTTCCGTGAGATTGCTTCTCCAGCTTTCCGTTTTACAGGATTGGTTGCTTTCCAAAAGCGTATTCGAAACCTCCTGCGTCGCATACAGTTTCCGACATTGGGCATACTAAACGCTTGGGAAATGGCATTCGATCGCTGGATTTTTCTAGTCCAGAAAGTCTCTACACTCCATCCGAATTCTGTTGACGATCGACTATTGTCAGAGTGGCGAAACTTTTCAGGATTTCTTGCGTCTCTTGGAGGGGCTTGTACTGCGTCCCAGGCGAATGCTACAGAGGACCCTTCACTCCAAAATCTGGCATGGATCGATCGATCCCCAGCTGAGCAGTCTGAAGAGTCCTCCCTTAAACGCTATCTCAAGCTAGCAATTCAGCTCCTAGCGTGTGCAAACGTCAGGGTTCGTGAAGCTATGCGAGAGATATTATCCAGCGAAGTATCTCCTATACTCTACCCTGCTTTATTCAAAGCTCTTGAGTCAGAACTGGAAGTGCTATTTGCTGGCGTCCTCGCTCCGGCAGATACAGCTCAGGAAACCGACATCATATTTGCAGAGCAGGCTGCTTCTTTACTAAAGACTTTGGTCGACAGATTAGAAATTCCTGCCGATTTAGCTGCTGCTTCGTCTGTTCACTTGGGCCTAATAACGCTGAATTTCGCAAAGTTCATTGATGGAATTGCAGACACTGCAAATACCCTGCGTGTCGAGATAAGGGTTTGCCAGTTGTGCGAAACTGTGACAAAGAGGAAAGAGCATTTGAACCTTCGTGATGACGTGCATATTCGAAATCAGGTGCTTGAGTACATCATAGGCTGGATTGACCGACCGCGATCACCGCAGGTTGATCAGACTGGGTTGACTGGGAGACAAGATGATCTGAGCAGAGTTCAAAAGGACCTTGACAAAGCTTGTCTAAGAGCTCTTGCAAATCTCACTTTTCGCCTCCCTCTACAGCCCGCTGACAGCCAATCGGACGTTGGGATGAGCGAGATGAAGTCTCAGATGTTCCATACCTACTTCAACCGATTTCTGTCACTCTTGAATCATGAATCGGCCGAAGTAAGCAGATCGGATCTTGCCGCAACGCTTCCTGGCCGAGACGAAGCCGTCTCTAACTCAGACTTGGCCATTACTATTCTTTCTAACCTGCTGAGTGCGAATATTGATGTCGGTTTGAAGCATTCCATCAATATCGGATACCATGATAATGTTGAGATTCGAACCGCATTCGTCAAAGTTCTATTCAATATCCTCGTCCAGGGAACCGAATTCAGCAATTTGACAGACTCGGCTGTGAGCAAAAAATACGAGGAAGTTCTAGAGGTTTGTCTTCTCAGGTCCGATTTAGGTCTATTATGCCGCTAATTTCCTCTGGATGAAGTTGATTACAAAAGATTTATCATTTTCTACGTCAATGAGCGCCATCTGCCCAAGTACAGAAGTCGATGAACTCACAATCTCCCTTTTAACTGTATTCGAGCAGAGAGGCCTCATTTTCGATCTTTTTGAGGCATTAATTAGAGCTGAAATAGAGCAAACCGGTGAGTAACATTGGTCTTCGCACTCATCGATAATTTGGCCAAGCGTGGACTAACTTTTCTCTCAGAAAACGAGGCAGAAATTCTGCGGCGGAACTGTGTAGCGACCAAAATGTTGTCTGTCTATGCTAGATGGAAAGGCTTTGCTTATTTACAGGGAACCCTTCACAAAGTTCTTGAACGACTCATGCTCACATCACAAGATTTAGATCTGGAGCTTGATCCCACCAGGGTTGGCACTCAAGAAGAATTGGAGAAGAATGCCCTTCAGCTTCAAATTGTTGCCAAAGTTTTCATGGACGATATTTGTGCTTCTGCTTCCAATATACCCCCATCGTTCAGAAAAATATGCAGCATAGTGAGTCTAGCCAAAGCTTGTTCATCATTGGTTGATAGCTCTCACACAGTCAATAGATTTCCGATGCAGTTTTGCACCGTTTCCCTAACGCCAAATACACTGCCGTTGGCGCTTTCATCTTCCTCCGGTTCTTCTGTCCTGCAATTGTTGCTCCGGAGGTAGAAGGACTTGTATCTACGCCGCCGTCCAAGGAAATGCGCCGAGGACTGCTTCTTATCGCAAAGATAATCCAAAATTTGGCCAACAACGTTCTATTCGGGACAAAGGAGCCATATATGTTTCCACTTAATCTCTTCTTAGTCCAAAACATTCATGTTGTGATAGGATTTCTGCGTGAAATATCGGTAAGCAATTTGCAAACTGCTTTCTCATGTACGTAAATAAGCTGACAGCAGAAAAGATTGCGCCAAGCCAAATGGAGATCACTGTCAACAAAAAGGCCATTGATTTCGGATCTTGTGTAGCTCTACATCGATTCCTCTATGACCATTGGGACCATCTTCGGCAAATTCTTGTCTCCAGAGATAGCAGAGAATTTGTAAGATCACCTGGAGAGCATGCCCATGGTCGATCACCAGCTATAGAGCCACTTCGCAATCTGATTTCGAATCTTGGCCCACCGCCTTTGGCCATATCATGGAACCGCCCTCAGATTTCGACGAATAGCCCGCCCTTATATTCACGATTCCAGAATTTCATGCTTCGCAACGCTTTTCGAGGTACGGAGTCTTATCTGACATCTCGTGCCGTGTACGATGGCGGCGAGAGTAAAGTAAGTCAAAACTAAGTGCTCTTCATTTTCACGATATTCCCCCTTTACAAATATTCGGGCATGTGTTGATATATTTCTAGGATGGTCTCTCAATTATTTGCATCATTTTGCGACATATTGAAGCAGACAATATTGATTACGACACCATGCTTTATTGCTTCCTAAAGGTTGGTTTCCTACTCTCTCTATAGCACTCGGTAGTTGCTTGGCCTACCGATATAATACGACGACGGCGTTATATTGGGTCATAAAACGATCGTTTACGATCGTAATGACCAAGCCTTTTCGGGAAGATAAATATTAACTGGCCGATAGATTGCGAGCAGGCTCTGGCATGAACCTTTCGGTATCTTCATAGACGCCACCTCTTACAATGGAAGGAACGATCCCCAGGACGACTTTTTCAAAATGCTAGATCTTCTTACTCCCTCAGAACTCGCACTTAATCTGACAAGGATTTATGTTTACAACATGAACAGTGCTTTCAGGTAAGCCACAAGCCCTTCTTCAGCTTTCGTATGCTGCTGACGGCATTTGTATAGGAGATGTTTCCGACACCTTTTGCGAGTGTCCACAAGGACGGACAGCAGTGCTTTCCATCCAAGAAACGTAGAGTATCATCTGATAGGCAGCCTTCAGGATCTTCAGGCCCATTTCCATCTCAGCCAACTCCATCTGCCAAAGGAAACGATCAGCGTTGTAACAGATACACGCTACATGTTTCAACCCATCACAAGACTTTCCAAGTCAAAGGGGAAGGTGGAGGTCGTCATTAAGGTGGGAAGTCAATTTGTGCAGGTAGCAACAACCAAGAAACAGGAGGTCTTGTCTGGCTTCCGCCTCAGTACTACTGTCAATGACATATTCCGGCTTGGCGACGTAGAAGAAGCAACAACATCACTGCAGTCAGAAGACGACTCTTCCTTCGGACTTCGAGCAGATGGAGGGAAAATTGTGATGTACTTCACCAGTCCAAAGAAAGCGGACGTGCTTCAGACCATTCGCAGCGCCAAGAACAAGCATGGAAAAGAGAATCGCACCTATAAGCCGTTTGAGAGACTAATGCGTCCTCAAGACGTGCCCGGTACGCTACTCAACCTAGCCTTTACTAACTTGTTGAGCTCTGATCGCTCCCTAAGACTGGCATCTTATAATCTGCTTGGAGCATTGTGCAGAGCCTTTAAATTTAGTGCAGATGCCAGATTGTCTTGTGCAAAGGGTGAGTTCTCAGCAGACAGTCTTGTGCGATTCGTTTGCAGAGGCGATTCTCTGATGCTAATCCTGTGAAACAGATATCTCTGTGCCGATTGACCCCACGAAATTCGTAGCTGAAATAAGCAGCATTTTAGCAGCTGAACAGCCGCAGCTCACATCTGACTTCTTGACCGAGTTCTTTGTCGGATGGGAGAGCTTTCCCGATGAACAAAAGCCGCTCAGCTTGGCATATATGTCACCATGGCTTGCCGGTCTTCGAACAAATGTTTTGACTACTGAACAAGACAGTGAAAAAGGAAGGGAAAAAGTCGCTACACTACTGAGAAAGCTCATCGACCTCATTGTTCTGGATCAACACCTTTCTTATGCTCTACAACACTTTGTGCTGCCATCCATTACCGACGACGAGCTACTGCTGGACATATTTCTTGACGAACTCATAAAAACCGCTCTAAGCTATGGAGCTCATGAAGACTCATTAGATATCATCTCACCTGTCATTGTTGGGATCGGTACTGCCTCTATCCGAGGAAGGATATTCTCTCGGCTTCGCAAAACCCTGAACCGTTCGTCTTTGAGGCCAACGAGGTATCTACACGACAGCCCGGTATGGGCAGAAATCTGCGTCCTTTTGCAATTTTGCGTTGCACTATCGTTTGATAGCGGTGTTCAGTCACGGCTGTTCTTACCTGAGATTTTCCACATTGTAACCATGCTGGCAAATACAGGCGATAATAACGTTCGCTCACTTGTATATAAGCTATTGGTCAACTCTATCCATTCAGTGTGTACGGCTTTCAACCTAGACGAGGCCAAACTTACAAAACTGAAGGCGGACCTTGACCTTCTCTGCGAGCCTCGGGGAGAAGCATTTTCTTTGACATCTGCGACCATGCGAGACGGTGCTTCTGTCTCAACGGCACACGATTCGAATGCGACTTTAGCAGCGACGGAAAGTCTAACAGTCGTCTTATTCGATATATGCTCGACTGCAGCGCCTTCGGTTGATTTAGCCAATAGCTGGAGGTCACGATGGATGAGCCTTGTTGCAAGCACAGCTTTCCAGATCAATCCAGCCGTGCAGCCCAGGGCCTTTGCAGTAATGGGATACTTGGCCCGAGAAGAGGTGGATGACGACTTACTCTACCAGGTTCTCGTTGCTCTACGTAACAGCATTGGCCAGTTTGGTGAAGATGGGAATAGCGAAATGCTGGTTTCTATCGTTACCTCGCTGTCTAAAATGATGATAAAACTACCCTCTTCATCTCGCTACGGCCTTCAGCTGTTCTGGTTGGCCATTTCTCTTGTTAGACTTGTACCCATTGGCCTCTTCAACTGCACAGCTCAATTCCTTGAAGCTGTTTTGACCAATATTGGTGCTATGAACGGTGCTACAGGTGAAAAAATAGTGTCGCTTTTACTACAAAGCCGCGCTCAGCTTGAGGAGGCAGCGCTACCGCTTGACGATGCATATGGAATCCACTTCGATTTCGAAAACTTTCATTTTGCAGTTTGTGCTTGCCTTGTCCGCGGACTCACTGATACATCAACGCGCCCGGCGGCAATGCGCGTCCTTTCTTCCTTTTTCGAAATTGTCAATTCCACGCCAACGCCCCGATCGTCCAAGGACGATCCTACAACAGATTCACTGCCTTATCTTGCCCTTATTTCGGCAAGGGGCGTGCTACATGAAGACTATAGAGACGGCCTCTGGATAGCTGGGATCAACGCTGAAGGTGTCGGTGATACGACTGCCTTTAACAGCCGCCTAAAGATGGAGAGTGTGAGGGATACAGATTTGCTGCTCATATCTGCTATTGAATTAGTTGACTTCCAGTATCTTGAGGAGCGAGTTCAAGTCCGGAGTTTGCAATGGCTTAACGATATAGCTTTGCAGCGACCTTTGGTGTTTGAGCAATTGTAAGTGCCCACTCGATGGTGTATTGGAGTTAGGTTGTGTACTTTGACTGACTTTATGTAGATGTGGTGCACTACCCCCATTGATTGAGGATGTACTATTGCATAGCCAGGATAGTAGTGCTCTCAAGGCTGCGAATACTTTACTGCGGACAATATCATCGAACATTAGTTTCCAGGACAAGATGGCCTCCACGGATATGCTTATAGATAAACTGCACAATATGGGTTTTGCAGGACTATCACGATTCTCTTCCCAGGATCTTAGGGAAGATATTCGACAAGCATGTTTCAATTTGACTGAGAGGTTAATTGAGGTAAGATAAATCTGCTTTATAACTGATTTTCGATAGTATACTAATATCTATAGTTAATTATCATATAAATAAATATTCTATGAATTATTCATTTAATTTTATCTATACTAGTGAAACTTATATATTTGATTACCAAAACTTTGTAAATAGTTTATTATCAATAGGTGGAAGATGAAGAAAAAAGACACGTCCTGACCTAGTTCCAATAGCAATATGCATTCTTAATGAAGTTGCTCTTCTTGGTCGATATTCAGGTGGCAGCCAAAGGAGTTTTTGAGTACCCTTCATAAGCCATGCCCCATTAGAGTCAAACTGATTATCTTTTAGAAACATCTTGTTAAGCTCTTCCCCTGATAAGTCAATATCGTAGCAGACTTCCAGGTTAACAAAACTCAAATCCGATATCCAGTGTGATTAACAGCATTCTTGTTTGAAGATGCATATATACCTGCTGCTATGTCCCGCAGGCTAGCTTCCTTATATTAGAAGGAATGCTCTGTAACAGCGAGCCATTGCTTATTTAGTGAAAACTTCGTGGCGTAAATGTCGTAAAATCGTTCCAGATCTGATTGCTTGTTCGTAGATAGGTTCAAAACACTAATTGTGTCCAAATGGTGAAATGCAATCAATGAATTGGCTGAAGTAAAAGCCGCTGCTCTATAGGAATGATCAAACCTGCGCAAACATAAAATGTTCTAGGTAGTATCTCATAAAGTATTACTACATGTACGTCCGTGGTGCCTGGGGCACACCACTAGTTGCGTACCATCTGCTGATAAGGCAACTGAGCTAATTTCACAATTCTGTCTTCATTGTATTCTATTTTAGATTAAACTGCCTGTTTCAATACCCAGGAGATTTAATTGGTTTGCGTCTCCTGTTGGGCTTTTTCCGAGACAGCATTAACGCGAGTACCATTCCTTCTAGAAGATATGTCTATAGGCAGTCGCCAGTTAAAGGATCCCAAATTTGCATACCATTATCAATGGAGGCTCCGGACATAACCTTTCGTCCTTCGGACATGAAAGATACGTAATGAACATTATTTACATGGGCCTTGGGCTCTTCTGTAGATGCCGCTACTATGTCCCACATTTGTAATATTCCGATAATTGACCCCGAAATAAGCTGTTCTCCGGGCGAGAACTCTATTGTATGAATCCATTCACGTCCGCATAATACATGCAAGCAGACGTTGTTCCTCTAGTCAGAAACCACGGTTTGTGAACTTAGGAGGCACATGCTGCGAGTATGTTGATATTAGGTGAAAAAGCAAATCCGTTCGCTTTATAAAGTAGCTTAGCTTTCATATATTAACTAGATCTAATCTCATAGATAATAATTTAGTTGATGCGCTATAATCCTATAGTAAGATACTAGCTATCTTTTAAAAATACAATTTTATTAATTAACTATATATATATATATATAAGTTCTATTAAGGAATTAGGATTTTTAGGATTTATTTTTTATATTATTATTTTATTAAAATTTATTTTTAATATAGTAATATAAGTTAAAAAACTTATAAAAGCTAATATATAAAAAAATTAATTTAATTCTTAGTTTAATAATTAAGTAAATAAATAATTATTATAATTTAATTTTTGGAAGAATATAATATAGAATATATTATTTATTAAAAGTATTAAATATAAGTAAAGTTACTTAAGAAAATATAAACTTATAATTTCTTATATTAATTACTTATATATAAGTTATAATAATTATAATTATACTTATAAAAATAATAAAAATAAGCTTTATATATATAATAAAGTAAGGATTTTTAATATTTTATAATAATATTTATAAAGTTTATAAAGTATTTATTTTTTAATTAAATATTATATACTTTATACTTTATAAATTAAATATATATAAGTAAATAATTAAATAATAACTAATTTATAATTTATTAATTAAGTAAAAGTATAAAAAGCTTAATTTTATTTAAATATATTAAATAAATAAAAACTTAAATTATTTTTATATATATAAGCTTTATACTTTTACTTAAAAAAAATATAAATAATAAATAATAATATTAACTATAGTAATATAATTATATAGCTAATAAAGTTATAAATAATTAATTTAATTATTATTTAAAAGTATTATATTAATAATTAATTATTTAAGTTTTTATTTAATAAATATATTAAATATTTTTATATAATAAGTTATTTTAAGTAATTTATTTTATAATATATTTATATAGTTAATAAGCTTAATACTTTAGTATTATAAGCTTACTTTACTAGTGCTTTTTTTAAAAGTAAGTTACTTTTTTTAAAAAATAATTAATTATTTCTTTTAAGGTTTTTTTATAATATATATTTTTTAAGATTTTATTTTATTAATTTATAATATAATATTTTTTTTATTAATTTTAATATTAAAACTTAAAGTATATAAGTTTTTTTTTTCTTATATTATATTATAAGTAATTTTAATTTTTTTATTATATTTAAAAGTATTATTAAGTTTTTTTAATTAAATTTTAAAAAGTTTATTAAAAATTATAAGGCTTATACTTTAATAATTAATATTATTAAGTTTTTAATTATACTTTATTTTTTATAATATTTATAGCTTATTATATAAAATAATACTTAAGTATTAAAAATATTTTAAATATACTTATAAAAGTAAAATATATAATAAAAATAGTATTTCTTTAATAATTAATAATTTTTTTTTATAATAAGTAAAGTTTTAACTTTTTATAGCTTAATATTTAATATTTTAAAAAAAGAAATTAAATATTAAAAAGTAATAAATTAAATAAGAATTACTTTAATAATAGTAAAAGTTAATAAAATATTAATAATAAATAATATTATTATTTTAGTTAATAAATAAGGGTTTTATATAACTATTATATTTTTATAAGTAATATTTATAAATAAATATATAAGGTAATTTATTAATAAGTTAGGAATATACCTTTAAATATACTTATATATATAGAAATATAATATTAAAAACCCTGCTTATTATACCGCTATTTAAACTATATAATAAGAATAGGTTATAGAACTATTTAATTTAGTCTATTAGCCTTTATTTCTATTAAAATAAGGTTATAGCAGCAGCTAGGGGTTATTTTATATAGCGAACCTATGTTATTTTTTCTTATTTAATAAGGAGTATTTTGCTCCCTTATATTTTATTTTACTAGGCCGGAGCCTAGTATAACTAATAGTCCGGAATTCCCTTTACAGCAGGAGGTAGGCTGTAAAGCCTTGTTAAAGTAAATAAATACTTTATAAAAGTATTTAATTTTAATTATATTAAGTTAAAGGTAATAATAAAGGTTTAATTTAATAGTAATATTAATAAAAATTATTAAAGTATAGTATTTATTAATTTAAGTTTATTAATTTTATTAAATAAAGAAACTGTTTTATTAACTTTTAAAAATTAAAGTATTTTATTAATTTTTATAAGTTTTTTAAGTTAAAGTATTTTTTTTATTTAATAAAGTATTTAATTTTATTTATATTAAAGTTTTAATATATAATAAGTATATTTTTAATTTTATATATATATTCTTTTAATAATAATTTTATACAAAATAAGTTTTTTAATATTTTTACTAACTTATACTTTTTTAAGTTATAATATATAAAATATTAAAATTTAAAGTTTTATTATATTTAATAAAGTTAATTTATAAGCTATTTTTTTAATTTATTTAAGAATTTTATAAAGTTTTATTTCTTTAATATTAAGTTTATTATTTAGCTTATTTATTTTAATATTTAATAATTTATAGCTTTATAAATATTATAATATATAAATTATATTTTTTTAAAAAAAATTAATTTTATAATTTTATTTTAATTTATATATTTTTTTATTTTATTTTAAATTAACTTAAATTAGTTATATATTTTTTAATATAAGTTAATTATTATTTTAATTATAAGTTAAGCTTTTTTAAAAATTAAGTTTATTTTAAAGTAATTTAAATACTTTTAATATAAATTTATAATTAATATAAAAATTTTTTTTAATAAATTTTAAAAGTATATTATTATAATATAATTAAGCTATTAATAATATTTTTATTTAATTATTTTATATAATATTAATATAATAATATAAGTAAGCTTTTATAATTTAATTAATATATTTTATTTATTTATTTATTTAAGAATAATATATAATATACAATTTATAATTTATTTTTAATTTAATTATAAGTTTTTATAATTTAAAAGTAAATATTTATTTTTTATTTAATAATTTTTTTTTTAATAATTAATATTTTATAATAATTATTTTTATATATATATAAGTAAGTTTTTTTATTATATATAATTTATTATATAATATAAAGTAAGCTTATTTTAATAAATAAAAATTAATATAAATATATTATTATATTTAATTTTAATAAAAGATTTAATAAATAAAGGTAAATTAATAATATAATTAAAAGAAATTAATTTTTATAATTATTTTAATATTAATAAAGGTTATAATTTCTTATAAAGCTTATATTTTTTATTTTTTATTTATTAATATATATTATATATATTATATATTTACTTTAAGTTCTTTAATATTATAATATATAAAAATTTAATTATATATTTTCCTTATACTTTTATATTTATATAATAAATATTTATAAATATATTTAAAAAAAAAATTTATAATTTTTTAAGTATTTATAGTTTATTATTTTATTTGAGGTATTTTATATTTAAAGTATTACTTTTTAAATAATCTTTATTAAAATAATTTTTTATATATTTTTTAATTTTATTAAATATTAAATTATTTTTTAGTACTTTAAATATTATATTAATATAAATTTATTTAATATTTCTTTTATTATTATATTATAATATTTATATTATAAATTTTAATTTTTTTTATTTATAATTAATATTTTTACTTAAAGTATTAACTTATTTATTTTTAATATTTTTATAGTAAATAAGCTTATAGTAAAATTAAAATAAAAATTTAAAGTATTTAATTTATTTATTAAAAAGTTTTTAAGTAATAAGCTATAAAGGATTATTAAAAGCTTTTTTTTTTTAAATTATAAATAAATATTATTATCTCTTTTATTAATTTTAAAAATTAGTTATAAAATTTTTTTAATTTAGTCCCTTAGCTTTATATTTTAAAATAATTATAATAAAAAAATAAAAAATACAATATAAATAAACTTTAGTATTTATTATACTTTATTTTTTTTAAAATACTTTTTTATACTTTCCTTAATTAATAATTTACTTAATAAAACTATTTAATTTAATTACTTAGCTTATATTTTTACTTAAAAAACTATTATAATATTAAAATAAAATAAAATAATTAAGTATATTAAAATACTATTACTTACTTTATTAAAGTTATTCCTTATAACTTTTAATTACCCTTTTATTAAAACTTTAATTTTAAATTTTAAATTTTACTAATACTATTATTTAATTATATTAATATTATTATATTTCCTTATAAATAACCCTTTTAGCTTTACTTTTAGCTTATTTAAAAGTATTTTTTAACTTAATTATATTATTAATTAACTCTTAAATACTTTTATTTATTAATTTAAAAGAAATAACAGTTATATAGTTATTAAATATTATAATATAATAAATAAGTTTACTTAATTTTTTAATAGTTTTTAATTTTTTAATAAAAAAAGTAATTACTTATTTATTAGCTTTTTTATTATTATAAAGTTAATATTATATATAGTATTTTACTTTTAATTCTTAAACTTTATTTTTATAATTTAATATTTAAAATAAAGTTAATTTAACTTTAAAGCTAAAGCTATAGTTTAAATAAGTATTTATTATAAGGTTTTTTAAAATTTAAATATAAGTTTTTAATAGTAATTAAAAAATTAAAAAAAGGAAATAGCTATAATAAAGCTTTTAATTTTATTTATTGAAATTAAATAATTTATTTAGCTATTTTAATACTTTTATATTAATAATATAACTAAAGTTAATTAATAAAAGCTTAAGTATTTTTTTTTTAATTTTAATATTTATATTGATATTAAATTTTTATTAATTTTATAATTACTTATTTATTCCTTTATATTAATTAATTACATAAAGAAAATAAATCTTTAACTTTAGCTTTAGCCTTTTTTTTAATAGCTATTAATAAAGCTTATAATATTTATAAAATTAAAAGTAATTAATTACTTAATTTTAATAATTTTAATAATTTAAATACTTAATAATAATATAATATAATTAAAATATATTAATTTAAGTATTTAATATAAAATTATTCTTTTAAATATATAAAATTATTTACTTTTCTTAGCTATAATTATTAAATTCTTTTTTTTATTACTTTTATAAGCTTTAATAAGTTTTATTTAAGTATTTAATATATTAATTTAATTAATAAATCCTAAGCTTAAGTTATATTAAGTTTATTAATAACTAAGGATTTTAATATAATTTAAATAAAAGCTATTAATTCTTTAAGTATTAATAAGTTTATTATTATAACTTAACCTCTTAAGGCCCTAATAACTAATATATACCCTAGAAGAACTATAGAATAATTAGCTAATTATAAAAGGAGTAATACTTAAAAGTAATTTTTATATAAAAGTAATATATACTAGCGCTTTATAATATATAAGGAGTAATAAATAAAGGCGCTCCTTATAGAATAATTTATTATATAAGTTAATAATATATATACTTATTAAATAGCTTAAATAATTAATTATTAATAATATAATAATATTAAATATAAGTTATATTTTATTTATTAATTAAGTAATTATATAATATACTTAATAATTAAATATTTTATTTTATTTATTAATATAAATATATATATTTATTCCTTAGGAATTCCTTACTTTATAATAATAACCTAAGACTTAAGGACTAAATTATTATATATTAATAACTCTTATTTAAATAAATATTATATTTAATAATTAAGTAATAATAAAAATAATTAATAAAGTAAAATTATTTACCCTTAAGGTATTAACCTTTAAGGAAAATATTTTTAATAAAAATAGTAATATCCTTATAAAAGAACTTAACTAAGAAAATCTTAAACTTAATAACTTTAAGAATTATTTTAAAAAAATATATTAGTAAAATTAATATTTTACTTAACTTACTTAAGGAAAAAAGGAATATTATAATAAAAAGAAAGAAGAAATCTTAAAGCTTAAATATTTAAGGCCTTATATTAGAAAACTTAAAGAGCTTTACCCCTTTATTATAAATATATAATATTATTTATATTACTTCCTTAAAACCCTTAAAAAAAAAAGAAAAAAGTTATTTTTATAATAACTTACCTTAAAGGAATTATATAAAACTAATTTTAATTTATTTTAAAGAATTATAAGAATAATAAACTTAAGGGTATAAAAAATAATAGTATTATTAAAATATATTTAAATTATTAAATATTTAAAAATAAGCTTTTTAAAATATTTTTAAATTTAAAAAAATAAAAAATTTTAAAAAATAAAATAGCTAAATTTAAATAATAAAAAAAATATTTTATTTATATTATTAAATTTAATAAAATAATTACTTAATTTAAATAAAAAAAAAATCCCTTAAAAAAATCTTTTATAATAAATTAAAGTATAAAATTAAAAAAAAAGTTTATAAATATTAAAAAAAAAAATAATCTTAGTATAGTTTTAATAAAAAGCTATTAATATAAATAATTTATTATATAAACTTTACTTAAAGAAAACCTTTAAAATTAATAAAAAAATATAAAAATACTATAATAAAAACTATTATATAAATTAAAAGAAATTATATTAAAATAATAAAATTTAATAAAGTAACTTAACTTATTTTAAATTAATAAACTTAAATATTATTAAATAATATAAAATTAAATATTATAATTATAATAAATTAAGTAATTATATTTTAAAGAATTATTTAAGCTATATTAATTATATAAAAATATTTAATAATAAAATTATATAAGAATTTATAAAAAACTTATTAATTATAATATAATATATTAAATTATTTATTATAATAATTAATATTATATATATAAGAATAGTAAGGATAATAAATATTACTTAAAATATAAAAAAGCTATATTAACTATAATTAAGGAATAAAAAATTAAAAATAATAATATTATTAACTAAGATTTTCTTATATTTAAAGCTATAGTAAAAATTTAATAAATTAATAAAATAATTAATAATATATTAATATAAGTTTAATATTTAAAAAAGAAAGATAATAATATAATTATTAATAAAACTATAGTACTTACCTTATAAATAACTTAAGTATTAATACTTATATTAATAATATTATTATTAAAACTTACTTAATTAAAATTAAAAATATAATATATTTACTATTTTATTATAATTTAAAATTAATTTTTAAAATAAAAATAAATATAATTAAATTAAAAAAATTTATTTTTTAAATATTATAAAAAAAAAAAATTAAAAATATTATATAAAACTCTTTTATATAAACTATATAACTTAAAAATTATTAAAATAATATAAGTAATATAAGCCTTTATAATATAAGTAAAATAACTTTATATTTTATAATATAATATAATATATTAATTACTATAATTATAAATAATTACTTTATATAATAATTTATAACCTTAAAAGTTAAGAATATAACTTTAAAATATATATAAAAGGTATATAATAAAATAATAAAAATAAAGCTAGCTAGAAAAATATTAAATAATATTATAAGTTTATTATAAATAATATTTTATAAAAAAAATATTATTAATATAAAAAATATAATTAATAAATAAATAATAAAGTTTAAATTAAAATATATATTAATTAAATTATACTTAAAGTAATAAAATAATAAAATAAAATTAAGCTTATAATTAAAGTAATAATTATAAGCTATAATA